>NC_083095.1:155846147-156013853 GCF_949774975.1 Lagenorhynchus albirostris | reverse complement strand
CCCTGGCTCCCCGCCCCACCCCAGGCCTGGGCAGCAGGGAGGGCCAGCAGTGGGGGAACGGGGTTAATAAGGGATCCACACGTGGGCTGAGGCCTGGGGGATGGGAGGGTCTTCACCTTAAGTAGACTTTTTCGGGAAGTTGTGACTCTGTTGTCCGAATGCCGTGGGGAGAAAAGACAAGAGAGCAAATGAGAGTCAAGCTGGAAACCAGAACCTAAGCATGTTTTGTTTTGGGCCCAGGATTTGCCCTCTCTCTGCATCCATCCCAACACATCACAGCCCCTGAGGCCAGGAGCACCTCCTGCAGATGCTGGCCCGCTGTCACCCCCTCTGGGGGAAGGTTGCCTTCTACCTGGGAGAAGTGAAGTGATCCCAACCCTCCTGGGGGCAGGGATGCCCTGTTGCACACTCGGATCTGTGGTGGGGTTTCCTCTGCCCTCACCTGGTGGGAACCAGCCCAGACTTGGCATCAGACTCCTGAGTTGGGTCAAAAGACCCTCCCAATCCCCGTGCAGGGAGGATGAGTCATTCCTTCCTTCACGGCAAATGCCTCCTAACCACTGAGTCAGTGCTCGGAAATGCCGTTTTTAGAGCCTCACTGAGGGCTCAGTGCCAGTGAATCAGAATTTCCACTATTGAAATAGAATTTGCAGAAGTGCTATTTCCCAGCAGGCAGAGCAGGAAGGGAAGGAGCCCACGCAATGAATGAAGACTCCCACACAGGTCCTGGGACCCAGCCTCTTCCAAGGGGGTCAGGCCCTGCGGCCCTGCAACTAGATCCGGCATGTGGAAGGAGGGTCCACATGGGGACGGGACCCAGGTCTCCACAGAGGGTCCACATGGGGATGGGACTCAGGTCTGCAGAACCCAGTTTGAGCTGTGTCTGTGTGCACACTGGTGGGTGACTATTGACCCCAACAACCAAAGTCTTCTGGGTGAGGCCAGGTGAGAACTTGGAGCCAGGCCCTGCTGCCCTGGTCAGCGGGCTGGAGGGGACATGGCACGTCTGCAGCTCACACTGCACTCACATGGCTCAAAGTGACACCTGGACTTAGAGGGGTGCTCTCCACAGCGTGAGCCTTGATTTCCCAAGAGAAGTGTTACTGAACTTTGACAGGGTCTCGGTGGGAGTCCCCTCCAGGACACACTAAGGACTGGCCGGGTGTCCGAGGTTGGTCGTGGTGGCCTGGTGACTCAGGGCAATCTCTGGACAAAGGCTGGGGCTCCCTCTGTCATCCTGAAGCACTCGGCCTCCCAGGGAAATGCCCCATCACGCAGGGGACGGTCAAGGCTGCCCCTGGGGTGATTAATCAGAGTGGGGCCCTGTGGGCACTGGAGACACACACGCCTTGAAGGGGCTCGTACCCCTGGATGACTCCGTCTTTGGCCCAGGAGAGCTCAGAGAAGTGCAGAGCCCTCCCGTCCATACTGCCAGGACAAAGCACTGCCGTGCACAGGTCACGGGCTTTTGTGGCGCCTGAGGGAAGCCACGTGCCAGGCCTGCCAGACTGTGGTGGGTGGAGCGGGCTGGCCACAGGCAGCCACTGCCCTGTTCGCAAGCCCTGACCACCCCAGTGGACGGACAGCACCCTCTGCCCCAGCTCTGCCCCTCCTGCTAAGGGCAGGTACGCCGCCTGCTCTGTTCTCTGTTGCTTTGCGGGGCTGTGGCCATGGCTGGGCAGGGAGAGTATTTATCACCATCCTGGGAGTAACGCCAAGGGTCAAGCCCAGGGTCAGAGTCCAGTTGAACAGGCTGCACTTGGAAGTTACACTCAGACAAGAACAAACACAGTAATGGTTGTAATGGCTATCCACGGCTGTGTAACAAATGGGCCTTGCTCAGCAGCTCAAAGGCACTGACGGTTGTAATCTCAGTGTCTGGCTCTGGAGTCCTGGCGTGGCTTAGCTGGACATCAGCCAGGGCTGCGAGGTTGAGGGACACCATCCCTCTGTGACCTGATCTTGGAAGTGACATTCCAGCTCATTTCCCACATTGACTTTCTCCTCAGGATATGGAAGAGTTGTGCTGGGTCCAGCCCATGCCCGGAGCAGGGCCACAGCACAGAACACAGCAGCAGAACTACCTTCCCCGGCACCAGCACAGGCTCCTCACGATGCTGAGGGGCCTCACTTCCCCACTCAGATGCTCGGCCAGCATCCTGCTGGCAGGGAAGCCCCCAGATTGAGGAGGGCCAGCCACAGCCTTCCCACCGCAGACAGACAAGTGTGCTGAGCCTGGACGGGAGGATGGGATGGCCAGAGTCAAGTGGAGCAGGGCATGTGGGTGGTACCACCTGGGGTCCCTGTGGGACGGGCAGGAGGACCCAGAGTGCTGGGTGGAGGTGGGAGGTGGGCTCCCCACCATACCAGGAGCAAGACTGCGGCCCCAGGGAGGGAGCCCCATGTCCCCCAGGCTGCAGGGACAGCTGTGGTCCCTGGGCCAGGCCCGGGCACCATGGCCAGCACAGCATAGGGGCCCCATTGGGTCCCCCTCCATGGTGGGACAGCACCTTGGGCTGTCACCCTGTCTCACCCATGCTTGTGCAGTCTCAGGGCTTGCAGAGGACCCTGGGCCATCTACACCTACTCAGGCAGGAGCATCTCATGAATGCAAGGTAGGAGGTGCCACCGGGCCTCACGCGGGGGCTGGACCCAGGCCAGACTCCCCGCCCAGCACGTTCCCAGAGTCTCTCGTCTCTCTCTCTGTCTCTCTCAGAGAATTGGTCTGTGTGGGAGGTGGGTTGAGGCTGATGGGACACGGCGCAGGAAGGGTGGCTGGGCCTGGGGCTGGGTGGTCCTGGGGGAACAGGTGGTCCTCGTGGGTGCAGCTCCCTGTGCTGAGGTGAGGGAGGGGGCTTGCTGCCCCACACGCAGGGAGGGGGTGAACTGGAGTCCTCCTCGGTCCTGGTCTCAGCATTTTCATGTGATCTCCTTCAATCCTCTCCAAAGACCCTGAAGGTCGGTTCTATTTCCCCCATTCGTCAGGTGTGTAAACTGGGGCTCAGAGAGGTTAGGTGACATGCCAAAGGTCACACAGCTATTAAATGATGGAGAACTTGGACCCCGGATGCATCCCCTTGGCCTCCTCGGGCTGCTCGGGAGCTGGCAGGGCACCTGTGCCCCAGCACCGGCACCGTCCAGGGCCTCTCTCTTGTGGGAGGGGGGCTGATGCATCCAAAGCTGCGCTGTCCCTGCCTCAGCAGAGAAACGCGGCTCAGGGGAGCGACTCAGCCTGTGGCTGCGAGCCCTCTGCACCTCGGGCTGTCTGGATGGAGGGAGCCCAGGTAGGGGTCTCGCAGAGGGCCCGCAGCACAATGGGCATTTGGCCTGAACCCACAGAGACAAAGTGGTCTCGCTGTGCAGACGAGCCCCAGAGATCCTCCAGGGAGGGGGACAGGCTCCCCGGGGAGCTGTCATTCCAGTGCCCCCTCCCAAAGCAGCGCCACCCAGTGCAGCACCTTCTCCCAAAGCAGCTCCTTGAAGAAATCATTAGACAGTGCAACAAATACGAGTCCCTCACACTTCACCTCCTGTTCTGTCTCACGCACCCAGGCACACACGCACACACACACATACACATACACACTCATGCACACACACAGCTTTACCTACAAAGAAAACCATGTGTGCCCATAACTTGCCTGTCGCCTGCTCAGGCTTGCTTTTTACTTCCTCCTCAGGTATTTCTTCGTGGGCTGGCCCTGCTCCGTTGAAAGCCCAGGTGGCCGCACTGGCCTCTCCCTGCCCCACTACCGCAGCCCCGCTCTGGGTGGAGCCACGCCTGGCTGTGGCGGGGAGGGGCACCTCCGTGAGCTGCCTGACCTGTGGTTTTAGACAATCGCAGGGCCAGCAAGACCAGCGCTGCCCAGGGGTGGCCACTGGCCCTGGGCTGCTGGCTCTTGAGAAAAGGTGGGGCCGGCAGTTGTGCAACACAGCTGCTCCCCAAGGTAAGTGTGAGCCCCCGTGGATAGTGTCTGATACTCACTACCTGTTGAAGTGATGGTGTTTGGGGCGTACTGAGTAAATAAAATTCATTAAAATCAGCGTAGCCTGGCTTCGAGGCAGGTTATAGCCACACCAATGCCTCGCACTACATTTCTACGGGGGGGCGCGGGCCCAGGCTCCAGAAATAGCTCTCCGACGTGGGATTGGCGGGAGGACTTGCTGCAGCCACTTTGGGTGCGTCTGTGCAGGAAGCGGGGCCCCAGGATGGGGCGGCGTGGCGCCCTCTGCCCTCCCTGCCCGCCCCCTGCCCAGATCCACAGTGGGCGTCACGCTCGGTCAGCCTGTCCCTGCTTCTCAGACGAGAATCAGAGCCGATCGTTGAGGCTGAAAAGAACCTTAGCAGCGCCGATGCAGGGGCTGGGCGGTGGGCCGACCCTCTCTCGTTTAGAAAGTGGGAGGCGGCCGCTGCTGCCCTCACGGCCCCCGAAAGCCAGCCCACGGCCCTCCTTGGTCGCCAGGCGCCGAGCACAGATGCCTCCAGAGGGAAGCCGCCCTCAGCCAGAGGTGCGCGGAAGGCGCTGAGTCACAGAGTCACCCAGCGCCCCCCCACCCCCACGACTCCCAAGGCGCCGGCGCTGCAGAGAGAAGGGCTGCGGCCCAGGGGCGCCGGGAGCAGCCTCCTGCAGCGAGCGAGGGTCCAGCCCCTCCTGCCCGCCCCACGTGACCTCTACACCGCGGCTCGGCTCGGCTCCCCTCCTCTCCGGAGCGCTGCGCCTCCGAGTAGCGTTCCTCTGCGCTTCCAGAGCCACTGCTCCTGCATTTTCATTTGTCAGCTTCTGCTGCAGGATCAGGGGCTGAAATCACCTGCCTTCGCATCCTCGCCGCTCTTGTAGCTCCACTCACCTTGCAACGCTGTGTACACAGCTGTGCTGCTTTCCACCTTTTGGAAGCCAATCCTGAATCATTTCAGGTTGGCAGTAAATCGTTTGACTTATGGAACCAGGCTGTTTTCTTCCCCCAGAGCTAATGCGGGTGTTCAAAAAGCAGATAAAGCAATTATAACACTGCACCAAAGCAGTTATTTTTTAGTATTTCATTGCTGATCTCCTTTCTCCTTCTATATTATGTACTCAGCTGATTAGCTCTAATGAGCACCAGGAAGTAACTGGCAAAACATTAGAGGAATTCGTCACCCATAAATGGGGGAATGACGCTGTCTATGCTTGGAAGCGGTTGCGTTCAGGTGGCGCTCGTCCAGGAAATGCACCTGACGCTTCTGAGCGCACGACCCGGTTGAAACCGAATGGAATGTGCAGGCTCCTCATCCTGACAACCGCTAGTTTCCCGTCAGCTCCTGCTTTCTCCCAATTATAGAAACCAGAACCCCTTCCAGCTCCGCGAGGACCTGCCGCTGCGGCACCTGCTCCCGGGCGTCCTTTCTGCTGTCAGCGTGGTCAGCCGAGGCTCCCGAGAGCGGCATTCCCAAGTGCACGGGTAGCTCCCAGCCCAGCCCCACGCCCAGCACACGGCTTCCCGTCCAGAGGAGGGCCGTGTCGTCACTGGTCCCCGCCCGCCCTCCGCCTGCACAAGCATCATTTCTGAGTCTCTCCAGAAGGAGGCAGGAGGGTCCCGGTGTGACAGAGCCGCTGGGGGAGTGGGGAGAAGGGGGGAGCCAGCGTGTGCTGCCAGGACGGCCGGCTATGCTGCGTCACAAGCACCCCGGACTGGGCCGCTCTCCCGCTGGCTCCCACGGGTGGCACTCCAGGGCAGCTGAGCTCACCTGTCTTACCCCCGAGGCACACATGGGCCAAGGAGGAACCTGAGAATCAGGATACAGCTCTTAGACACCCCCCTTGGGGAAACGTCGCCCAGCTCCCTCATGCTGGTCAAAGGGCGCCGGGGCGGGGGTTCTCCCGGGGCTGACCTGGAAGGAGGGCGAGCGGCAGCCACCGGCCTGCCACGCGCACTTTGCGGAGCAGGGATGCCGCGGGTCCAGGCCTGGGGACAGCGTAGAAGGAGGATAGAGAGGAGACAGAGGTCAGGGTTTTCCCCACAGAGGACATGCAGAACATCGGGATAGGCTTTGAGTAATCGGGGACACTGTGGGCGCCTTTATAGCAAACGGGCAGTGGATCCTGACCAGGGCAGAGAGCTAATGCCCAGTTCAGAGACACCCATGGAGCCAGAGATGGGGGGACAGAGCTCCCAGCTCCATCCAGGGCCTCGGGGCATCGTGTGGTGTGGTTGAGGTCAGAGGTCGGAGGAACACAGAGGGTGGCACTTAAGAGCTTTCAATTCAAAGCACAGATTAGAATGATTCAATGTGAAAACTCAGTCCTCAGGCTCTTCCCTGTACAAACTGAGACAGAATATAATTACTTTTCATAGACAAAAAAGCGTGCAGGTGCCAAGGACCCCAGGTAGAGGGGGGCTCCCTCCCTCCCTGCCCTCCAGCCCCCTCCCCAAAAGCCACCACAGGGCCAGTTTCTGCTGTCCTGCTCCGTCTCCCGTGGTGTGGAAGGAAGGAGAGGCTTCCTTTTCTCCCAGCGAGCACAAGACCTTGCTGGGTGCAGAATGTTCTTGTCCACGCAGGCCCTCCGCCTGCACCTGCCTGGGCTGGTCTTTGGCCAGCTTCCATCTCCCTGAGCGACTGCACTGGGACCAGGACCGGGGTGGCTCCCCACATGACCTGCTGGATGGTGACACCCCCCCGCCATGTGCACTCTGAGGTCCCACGGGCTGCGTGCTGTCTGCAGTGGGGGACACGGCACAAAGGCACCATCTTTAGGCTGGGGAGACAGTGGAACAGGAAGCAGCCCAGCCAGCACCGAGGTCTCAGAGTCCAGCCTCCAGAACTGTGAGAAATAAACATCTGTTGTTTAGGCCAGTGTCTGTGGTGTTTTGTTGCAGCAGCTGAGCTGCCTGAGACACCCTGGAGCCGTGAAGTGGATGCTGTGTAACAAGCACCGCAACACAAGGAAGTGGCTGTGGCCTGGGTGAGTGTGGAGGCTGGAAGCTTGCGGAGTTTGTTAGGAGAAGCCCAGACGGCAAGAATAGACTGTTGGTGGAAATAATGGCGACTCAGGTGGGAGCTCAGGAGAGCAGAGGAGGGGGAGAGGTAGCGTCTGTCACTTAGGGAGCACGTGTCACCACGAGGGGGACGGGGACGAGGGAATGCTGGCGGGTGCAGTGGGGAGGCCGCATGGAGCCAGGGACGGCAGTCCTCATCAGGAAGCAGCAGAGAGCTCCGCTGGGCCCCCCAGAGCTTCGTGGGAGGTGGACCCGCAGAGATGAGACTGGGCGTTTCCCCGGGTAGGGGAGGGGCAGACTCTTCTCCTGGTGGTGGTAAAACGTAAGGAGATGGAACTGAAGGGACTGCTCAGCAAAAAGGAATCAGAACTCGGAGATTTGGAAAACTCTCAACCTGTCTGCATTGCGAAAAATGAGTGTGTGTTGTGGAGGGAAGCCAGGGTGTGGCTGGACCATCAGAGATTTTGAGTGTGAACCATGCCCCAGAGGGAGCCAGGATAGGAGCTGAGCGTGCCCCCCGCCGGCCCCGGCCAGCAGAGACCCTGACAGATTTAGCTCCAGGGGACAAAGACAGGACAAGATCAAGGCAGGCTCTCAGATTCTCCAGGACCAGACAGCCACAAACACGCTCCATCCTTCCAGAAGAGAGTGACCCCTGGCGGTTCAGGGACAGGCACCACAGGCCCAGAGTGTTGCACGGGGCGAGGCTGCCTCATCCTTGGTTTCACAGGCCAGGATGCCACTGCCCAGGGCTGAGGGGGCTGGTGTACCCCAGCAGCCTGGAGGGCAGAGCATTCTCCATTTCTGAGATCTGATGGAATTTCTTTGCTTCGCGTGGGACTTGCTTGGTACCTGTCACCCTTCCTTCCTTCCTCTGATCTCTCCCTTCTTGATGGGAACGTCTGTTCCATGCCTGGCCCATCATCCTAATTCAAAAGCACACAGTTCACTGGGTTAAATATATTCACAGCTGGAGAGGAATCTTGCGTCTGGATGTAGGGTACCTGGAGTCTCACTCAGACCCGACATGGATGGTGTTTCTGTGAGACTGTGGACTTTAGAGTTGGTGCCGGAACCAGCTAAGATTTGGGGGATGTTGGGATGGGGTGAACATATTTTGCATTTGAAAAGGACCTGAATTTGGCAGGGGGGCAGGATGGAAGAGGAAGGAACATTTCCAAGCTTATTTTACAAGGCCGGCATTACCCTGATACCAAAACCAAACAACAACATAACAAGAAAAGAAAATTACAGGCCAATATCCCAGATGAACATAGATGCAAAAATCCTCAATAAAATATTAGCAAACCAGACTTCCCTGGTGGCACAGTGGTTAAGAATCCACCTGCTAATGCAGGGGACACGGGTTCAAGCCCTGGTCCAGGAAGATCCCACATGCTGTGGAGCAACTAAGCCCATGCGCCACAACTACTGAGCCCGTGTGCCACAACTACGGAAGCCCGCACGCCTAGAGCCTGTGCTCTGCAACAAGAGAAGCCACCACAATGAGAAGTCCGCGCAATGCAACAAAGAGTAGCCCCCAATTGCCGCAACTAGAGAAAGCCCGCACACAGTAACAAAGACCCAAAGCAGCCTATATATATATATATATATATATATATATATATATATATATATATATATACACACACACACACACTAGCAAACCAAATTCAACAGTACTTTAAAAGGATCATATACCATGATCAAGTGGGATTTATTCCTGGGATGCAAGGATGGCTCAACATCGACAAATCAATCAGTGATACACAATGAATGTGAAAATGAAGGATAAAAATCAATCATCATCATTTCAATAGATGCAGAAAGCATTTGACAAAGTTCAATATCCATTTATGATAAAAACTTCCAACAGAGTGGGTACAGAGGAAACATACCTCAACATAATAAAGACCATATATGACAAGCCCACAGCTAACATACCCAATGGTGAAAAGATGAAAGCCCTTCCTCTAAGATCAGGAACAGACAAGGGTGCCCACTCTTATCATTCCTATTCAAGATAGTATTGAAAGTCCCAGGCAGAATGATTAGACAAGAAAAAGACATGAAAGGCATCTAAATCAGAAAAGAAGAAGTAAGACTGTCTCTATTTGCAGATGACATGATTTTATATTTAGAAAACCTTAAAGACTCCACCAGAAAAACTGTTAGAATTAATAACCAAATTCAGTAAAGTTTATACAAAATCAACATACAAAATCAGGAGTATACTATATACACTAATTAAAAAAAACTATCAGAATGAGAAATTAAGAAAACAATTCACTTACAATTGCATCAAAAAGACTAAATTACCTAGGAATAAATTTAATCAAGGTGAAAGACCCGTACACTGAAAACTATAAAACACTGATGAAAAAAATTGAAGATGACACAAATAAATGCAAAGATATTCCGTGTTCATGGATGGAAGAATTAATATTGTTAAAATGTCCGTACTATCCAAAGCAATCTACAGATTCAGTGCAATCCCTATTAAAATACCAATAGCATTTTTTACTAAAGTAGAACAAACAATCCTAAAATTTGTACGGAACCACCAGACCCCAGATATCCAAAGCAATCTTGAGAAAAAAGAACAAAGCTGGAGACATCATGCTCCCTGATATTACAAAGCTATAGTAATCAAAACAGTATAGTATTGGCATAAAAACAGACATACAGATCAATGAAACAGAATAGCCCAGAGGTAAACCACGCATACATGGCCAATTAATCTATGACAAAGGAGCCAAGAAAATACAATGGGGAACAGACAGTCTCTTCAGTAAATGGTGTTGGGAAAACTGGACAGCTACATGCAAAAGAATGAAACTTGACCACTTTCTTTTACCATAGACAAAAATCAACTCAAAATGTATGAAAGGGGCTTCCCTGGTGGCGCAGTGGTTGGGAGTCCGCCTGCCGATGCAGGGGATGCGGGTTCGTGCCCCAGTCTGGGAGGATCCCACATGCCGCGGAGCGGCTGGGCCGGTGAGCCATGGCCGCCGAGCCTGCGCGTCCGGAGCCCATGCTCCGCAGCGGGAGGGGCCCCAGCGGTGAGAGGCCCACGTACCGCAAAGAAAAACAAAATGGATTAAAGACTTGAACATAGGATCTGAAACAATAAAACTCCTAGAAGAAAACATAAGTAGTAGGCGCCTTCACATCAGTCTTGATGATGATTTTATGGGTCTGACATCGAAAGTAAGACAAAATCAAACTAAAAAGCTTCTGCACAGAAAAGTAAGCCATCAATAAAATGAAACAGCAACCTACCGAATGGGGGAAAATATTTGCAAATCATATATCTGATAAGAGGTTAATGTCCAAAATATAAAGTAACTCATCCAACTCAATAGCAAAAAACCCCAAATAATCCAATTTAAAATTGAGCAAAGAATCTGAATAGACATTTTTCCAAAGAAGACACATAGATGGCCAGCAGGTCTAAGAAAAGATGCTCAACATCACTAAGCATTGGGTAAATGCAAATCAAAACCACAGTGAGACATCACCCCACGCCTGCTGGGATGGCCATCATCAAAAAGATAACAAATAACAAGTGCTAGTGAGGATGTGGAGGAAAGGGAAGCCTCATACACTGTTTGTGGGAATGTAAATTGGTGCAATCACTATGGGAAACAAAAAGTTAAAACAGAACTACCATATGATCCAGCAATCCCACTTCTGGGTATTTATCTGAGGAAAATGAAAACACTAACTCGAAAAGATATCTGCACCCCCATGTTCACTGCAGCATTAATTATAATAGCCAAGTTATGGAAGCAATGTAAGTGGCCATTGATGGATAAATGGATAAAGAAATTGGGTGAATGGATAAAGATAATATTATTCAGCCATAAAAAAGAATGAAATCTTGCCAATTGAGACAACATGGATGGACCTTGAGGGCATTGTACTAAGTGAAATAAGTCAGTCAGAGAAAGACAAATACCATATGATCTCACTTATATGTGGAATCTCAAAACAAAACAAAACAAAAAAAGCAAGCTCATAGATACAATGAACAGATTGGTGGTTGTAAGAGGCGGGGGTGAGGGGTGGGTGAAATGGGTGAAGGAGGTTAAAATAAAATAATTAAGTCCTGGGGATGTAACGTACAGCATGGTGACAATAGTTAACAATACTGTATTGTGTATTTGAAAGCTACTAAGAGAGTAAGTATTAGATATTCTAATCACAAAGATATAAAAGTTGAACCAATATGAGGTGATGGATGTTGACGAGACACTGTGATCATTTCACAATACACACATGTATCTAATCACTATGACGTAAGCCTGACACTAATATAATGTTAACTGTCAATTACATCTCAATAATTTAAAAATCATTTAGTTCCACCTCTTAGGAAAGGTAAACCTCTGGGGAAAGACCTGACATTGGCCGTGGCATCGATATGAGTCAGCAAAGAGGCTGGAGACCAGAGGCCTCACACTTCTCCCCGAGAGGCACAAAGCCTGTCCCCTTCTCAACGCGGCACAAACACGACGCCAGCCCTCTTTACTCCCCATCGTTGGTGTTCTCCTTTCTGGCTCTCGGGACCCTCCACCCACTTCTGGGGAGGTGTGATTTCGGGAACCTGGGCTGGGTCTCCTCCAGCTGCCCACGACCTAGGGCATCCTGTCCCCGAGGCCTGCCCACCGCAGGGACAGAGTGCACAGCTGCCCTGGGGGCCATCTGAGAAGTCCCCACAAGAACCATTTGCCCAAAAATGGCTCCTCACCTGCCAGCATCGTCGCTTGGTGGGTGCTGGGAGCTGTGTTCCCGGATGCTCTTCTCTCTAGGCTCAGGCGTTATGCCCCGAGCAGTCGCCCTTTGGCCCGTGGGTCTGGCAACCCTGCAGGTTGCTGGGCCTGCTCACAGGTCCTACCCAGCAGGTCAGGGAACTTGCATTTCTACAGGTTCCAGGGGAGCCAGCCTGGGGACCCCACTTTGAGAAGGACGTGAGCATTTCACGGTAGGAAGAGAAAGATGAAGGGCTAGGGGCAGGCACGTCCATCCTGACCAGAGCCCTGAGCTCACCTGGTCAGCAGACAGGCACAGACCAAAGAGAAGGTGTGGAGACAGCCTCACCCATCTGGCCCCACTGAACCAATTAAATCAGACTCCGCAGGGTGGGGCGGAGCTTCAAAGTAGTCCCAGGTGCTTCTGAGAATGTTGAGCTGCTTGAAATCAGGTGATGCTGCTGAGGAGGGCGTTGGAATTCTGCAGGTGTGCATTTGTGTTCATCCCATGTGCACACGTGTGTGTGTGCAGGCTCCACAGCCGTCTCAGGCAAATTCGGTGGGGACACACCTACCGTGGGCAACACCTACCACGCTAAACAACAACAAACCTGGATTCCTGTGTTTGGTGGCGCCAGACCTCCGGGGTGAGGCCCAGGAGCCTGTGCTCCAGCAGGTGCTGGCTGACTCCACAAGGCTGGCTGGCTGTGGGCTGGGCTGAGCCTGGCCTCTGCAGCCCTACCCAGTGGGAGGCAACATGAGTGGTCCTCAAGCTGGCTGGGCAGGAGCCTGTGGGCGGCCCTTGGAAGGCAGGTGTGGCCCATCCACACCCGGAATATGTATGAAAAAGTAAAAGTATGTTTTACATATTTGAAACTTCATTTTAAAAGTCTAAAAACCTCTCTGTTTCTTTTCATGGTTACTGTTGAGGGAGCTGCACCAAAGCCTGGCCTCCAGGCCGCTCTGTTGAGCGGGGTCTCTGCACAGTGGCAG
Organism: Lagenorhynchus albirostris; assembly: GCF_949774975.1. Taxonomy (NCBI): domain Eukaryota; kingdom Metazoa; phylum Chordata; class Mammalia; order Artiodactyla; family Delphinidae; genus Lagenorhynchus; species Lagenorhynchus albirostris. The sequence continues at coordinate 156,001,131 of NC_083095.1, read as the reverse complement.
CCTGTGTTTTCACGGATTTCTGGTGCGTCAACACACTCCAGAGAAACACACAAATGGGATGCGATGGGGCTGGGATGGGAGGAGATGGTGGGACCCAGATGTTCAAAAACTGAGCTAAAACTGGTTTCTCTTTGGTGTTTCTGCTTGGCCTCGCTGGCTCTCATTTGGCTCCACTTTCATTCCCTCAAAGTGGATGAGTCTGAGGGAAAACTGGGGAAAGCCACATTATTCAGACTTTAAACAGTGTTGTTGAATATTTTCAATATTCAAATCCCTGAGCTGGGCTGAGGGGAGGCTCCTGAGGGATACAGGAGAGGGCTGCGGGCAGGCTGCTCACGGCAGGGCGGCGTCCGCAGCTGTGTCTGTGCACAGTTTAATCCATCAGTCTCTGGGGACATGTCCATTCTTCAGGGGGCTTATTTGATTCTGTAAAATGGGCAGGGGTGGCCACTTATGTTCAGTTCAAAGACAGATTCATAAGGGCTCAGCGAGATTACATTTGTCCCAAGTGTCAAAATGGGCGACAGGAAGTAGTGGGGCTAGGCTTTCAATCAGCTCTAACAGTCGAAGGAAAATATGTAGTAGTTGTAGTTTTGTGTGCTATCAACGAACAATAAGAAACTGGAAAAATACCATTTACAATAGCATCGAAATAGGAAATATATAGAGAGAAACTTAACGAGAGATGTGCAGGACCTGTGCATCATAGTTACAAAGCATCGCTGAGGGAAGTCAAGAAGAATTCAGTAAAGGGTCAGGAGACCTGACATGGTTGAGATTGACAGCTCCAACAGAATCCCAATCAAAATCCCAGCAGGGCTTTCTGTAGAAAGTGACAAGCTGGTCCTAAAATTTACATGGAGATACAAAGAGCCTCAAATAGCCGAAATAACCTTGGAAATGAAGGATGCCGTTGGAGGACGAACACTACCTGATTCCAAGATGTGTTTCAAAGCTATGGTAAACGAGAGGGCGTGAAGATGGAAATATGGACCCACGGGACGCAAACGGTCCATAACAGATCCAAACAGACCCCAACAGCAGACTTTCAACAAAGGTGCCAAAGAAACCCCGAAAAAGATGTTTTTAAGAACTGATGCTGGGTCCACAGGAGTACCCACTGCATACTCACACCTTATGCAAAAAGTAAAAACAGTGGGTCACAGACCTAACACTGTAGAACTTTCAGGAAAAACATGGAGGAAATCTTTGTGATCTTGGGTTTGGCAAAGTTCTACTCTTAGAGACCCAGGATTGAAAAGGCAGATGACAGCCGGAGAAGTATTTGCAGTGGGTCCATCCAGCAGAGGGTCGGAACCCCGAACACAGACAGACTCAGGGTCCACAGGAGCGAAGGCTGCAGCTCAGGCCTGGGGCTTGCGGTTGTCAACGCCTCTCCCACCCCCATCTGGTGGGGGCCTCTGGTGTCAAGGCCTACAGGGGCTGCTCCCAGCCCTTCCTCCAGGTGACGACACAGCAGGAAGACCCCGTCTGTGAACCAGGAAGAGGGTCCTCACCAGACACTGAATCCGCCGGCACCTTGATCTTGGACGTCCAGCCTCCAGAACCGGAAGAAATAAATGTTCACATCCACTCCACACACAAACACACAAAAAACAACACGGGGGGGCTCACGTGGCACTTCCACTGGGGCTCTGAGCTGGGCCTATGGAGCTGGCGAAAAGCCTGGGCAGGGTCTGTAGAAAAGGCCGAGAGAAGCCGCCTCCCCCTGCCTCCTTCACACACACTCTCACCGACACATACCCACATACTCCCGGGGCGCAGCCGCGGAGGCGCGAGCACTGCTCCGAGGTGTCCATCCTGGGGGGCGCGGACAGAGACGCCCAGATCCTGCTCAGGTGCCCCGTCTGCACAAGTGCCCCCACCCCGACCCTGACTCCGGTCTAGGGGCTCTGACCCGAAAGGGGCTTCAAAGGTGCCCTTTGTGTCGAGCCGCGAGCGCCCAGCCAGCCGGGCGGAGCCCATTTTGTTTCAGGACCTCGGGTGCCGCCGCAGACAAGGGGCCCAGGGGGAGGAAGGAGGCGACCCGTGCGCGACACTCACGGCACCGGGATCCCCGCTCCTCTCGGGGAGGACTCGCCCCTCCCCCCCACGCCTCCGCCCCCCATACACCGCATGACTCCTCCAGACGCCGACACCGCCTCCGGGAGGCGAGGGCACCTGCGGGCCCCGCCCCAGTCTCTCCCCCACGCCTCCGCACCTGCGCCGCAGCACTATCCGGACCCGCCGAGAGGCCCCCGCCGACACGCGCGGCGCGGGCTGGGTCCGCAGAGGCTAGCGCCCCGGCTGGTCCACCTTCCAGGGGCGACCCCGCAGGCTGGTGTCCGGCCCGAGGAGGTCCCAAGAGGTCAGGTCTCCGGGTCCCAGGACTGTGACCTCGGCTCCTGTGCGCAGAGGCCAAGAGCGCCCCCAAAGCTCGTGGCCGCGGCGGGGCTCCCCCTCCTCCCTCTGCCCAGGATGCTCTGGACGCGCGACTGAAGCGCCCACAAGATTCCTTACGGGAGACTTGGCGGGGGTGTGTCTGGGGGTCCCCGCGGGGCGCGTTCCCACCGCGGTCACCCCTGCAATCTCCGAAACTCCGACCCCGTCCCAGGTCTGCGGGCTCCGCAGTACAGGACCAAAAAGCAAAAAAAGAGTAAATATCTGAAATGTAAGCATTGAGGGTTTCACAGAAATGCGAACCGCAGCTGTGCCGGCGAGCAGGCAGTTAGAGGGAGAGGTCTGGGGGGCCCCGTGGGTGACAGTGATTGGGACAAAGCAGGTCTTCTTACGTGGCTGCTGAGTCAACACGTGAGTTTGTGATCCATCCCTCCAGGGCCCGGCGGTGCTCCCGGCCCTGGGGAGACAGAGGTGTAGACGCGGACAATGTCTGAAGAATTGGCGCCAAAGACGGGAATAGGAATAAAATAAGAGGGACCAGATAAGAGGGGGCCCCGGGTGGGGGTATCGGAGAGGGTGCTCAGCATATGCCCTGCGAGGGGTCAAGATCTGAACTGAAGCTCGGGAAAAACGAGGAAGAGATTCCCAGCGCAGGAGATGCTGAGTGCGAGCCGGGTGTGCGGAGTGGCTGGTGTGCTCAGGTGGGGTGGACAGCGCCTGGAGAGGGGCCTGGAGGCCACACTGGTGCTCGGGCTTTATTCGGCCTCCCGAGGAACAATCACGGGGTTCTGAGCCAGGGAACCACGAAAGGCTCCAGAGCTGGGCATGGGGGACCAGAGGAGGCCCCCTACGAGGCCCTGGTAAGAGAGAACTGTGGCTGGACAGGGCGCGCGAAGGCTGGGGAGCACGTGGAGGCAGGGCTGGCAGCATCGTTTATGGGTTAGATCTGGGAGAGAGAAAATGGGGGACGGAGCGTGGCTCACCTTTCTGACTGGAGTAACTGGGTGGATGGTGGTACCAGTTGAGATGGTGTTTTGTGGAGGTAACAAGGGCCCTATTTTGGACCTACTTTGGGCATATCAAGTCTGAGATGTTGACTGAATTCGGATATTGACTCCCCGCCACAAGCCTGGAGTCTGAGGGGCAGTGGGGTTGGGGTACATTCCAGGGTCAACAGTGGGTGCAGCTGGCTGCCACTCCGTCTTTCCTAACAGAGTTTGGGTGTGCCCAGGGCCCCACCCCAGAGCCCCAAGGGTGACCTAACTGGTCTGGAAGCCCATTTCCCTTGATAGTCACTGGGTCAAGAATAGTAATGGGTCCCAGCTCTGGCTGAGACGTGAAATTTACTGGCAGCTTTGACATTATTCCTAAAGGCCACACATCCCCCCGGATGCTAATGGGTCTGCCCACAGCATTCTTGCTCTCTGTCCAAGGAAGACACTGACCCCAATGTGGCAGAAGAGGGTGATGTCAAGGATACGGGTCCTCCAGGCTCCACTCCCCCTCGTGCATCGTCCTCCCGCCAGCTCCCTCATCACGTCCTCAGCCCAGAGCATCCAGAGGCAGAGGAGGAATTTCAGGTTATCACAGGAGTTCCTAGGGTCTCACTCACCTGCACTTGGTCACACGTCCACCCTAAGCCAATCTCCATGGCCAGGGGTGTGGTATGCCCTCTCTCGTTTAGCCAACAGGGGGACATGCCAGTACCCAGACTTGGGAATCATACCACCCAAGCCTCTGAGAACGGAGGAGGGACAGTTTCTCAAACTCCTGGGCCCTGGCTGCGCAGGGCATGCGTTCAGGTGCAGGGGGTGGCACTTTCAATGTTCGCTGTGTCTTCATAACAACCAGAGGAGGTAGGCACTGTGCGAGTCCCACTAAAAAATAAAGGTCCAGGCTTAGCAACACTACATAACTCGCTCAAGTTATCTGTAAGGAGAGGATTCCCTGGAGGAGAGACTGACCTCCTGCAGAGCCCACTCTGGCAAACACATCTTCAGGCATAGAATGTCTTTTTTAAAATAATTCCTGATCTGGGAGTTAAGAATCAGCAAATTATAACTCCCAGGAAGGCAAGAAAGAAAGAAACAGAGGGAGCAAGTGGAAAATAAACAAACTGGCCGGCGTAGGCCAGTCAATAGTTACTTTACGTGTAAATGGTCTGCACACACTAGTGAGCAGAGAGAGATTGGCCGAGTGGATTGAAGAACAAGACCCAACTATATGCTGCTTACAAGGGACTCGCTCTAAATATGACGGCAGAGGCAGGTTGAAAGTAAAGATGCGAAAAGGTGCATCTCCAAACATAAAGGAAAAGAAAAGCAGGAATGGGTATATTAATGTCAGATACAGGAGAACTTGAGGGCAAAGACAGTTACTGGGGACCAAGAGGGAGATTACTGACATTAAAGGATACACCCCCAAGAAGACACAGCCATCCTAAGAGTGCAGGCACCCAACACAGCTTCAAAATACATGAAGCAAAAACTGAGGGGAATGAGAAACAGTGAAACACAGGAAGACAAATCTGTCACTTTCGTTAGGGATGTGACTGAGAGAACCAGGCAGAATGTCAGCCGGGGTGTGGACTTGACGGCACCTCGCCCCCCAGGATTGGGCCCACGTTACACACTCAAGCAAGCTCTGCATCTGGTGCATGTTCTTTTCAAGCACCCGTGGAACAGTCACCAGGGTGACCACATCCAGGGTCACAGACAAGCCCTAACACGTAAGTGGACTGATCACACAGCGCGTGTTGTCTGACCACAGTGGACCCTGGTCTCGCAGGGGATCCAGCCCATGGCTGCATCCCTGCCCCATGGCTCCCCTGCCATGACAGCCCTTCCCCTGGTCGGTACCAGACGGTCTCCTCCGTAACACCATCCTGAACCTAGTGGGTCCTGCTGACCATCCTTTCCCTCAGCTTCAGTGGGACCCACAGATGGCATAGCCCCGACATGGAAGACATGGACCAGGCCCACTGAGCTGGGCACCCACGCTGGCCACGCTCCATGGCGCTCGAGCTCTGAGAACTGTGGGAAGTCTTGTTAAGACCCCCAAACCTTCCTGCAGTACCGTCTTTCTCATCTCTCCCCCACCCACCACCCATGGTGAACTGGGAACACAGTATGTAAAGGGGAAGAGCCCCCCACACCTCAATCTAGGTGGCCCAGCACTTCATCCGGATCAGGAAGCGCTAGTGGCCCGCCAGGCCCAGCTGCCTCGGTGCTGGGGGTGCTCCTCTGACTGCTGGTTTTACCCAGTGATTTAGATAAACAGAGGGCTTTAACGTTAGTAAAAAAAACATGCACATGCCAAGGAACGGAATGCAACGACTGCAACTTCTTGGTGGAGGGGGAGGTGCAAACATCTGGGGTCCTTCGGGGTTCAGCTCTGTGCCACTCCACGGCCACAAGAGAACACGCCTCGGCTGGCCCGCGGACGACACACATGGCCACGAGCTGTGTGTCCCTGGCCAGGCCCAGAGCAGCTGACGCGCACCTGGGAGCAAGAGGGGTCGAGGGCTGGCAGAGCTGCCAAGCTGGGCGTACATCTGCCAGTCCCGATGTATGACTTGTCATTTCAAGCCACTGAGTTTGCGAAGAGTTATCTGGAAAAGGCAAATCAACACATCACCCCATTTCTCCCCCAATTTCCTATGCCAGGGCTGTGCATGGAGAACACATAGTCAGCAGATACTTCATCAACTTTACAGGTATTTATTGAGCTTCTACTATGTTGCAGACAGTGTACTGAGACCAAGGGGATACAAGGGTGACAGAGACGGGCTTGATTCCCACCTTCAGGGAGCACATCGAATTATTTTTGTGATGAGTCCTACGAAGGAAATTCCTAGGAAGGCAGAATGGTGGGTGAGTGGAATTCCACGGTGTCCGCAGAGAAATGAGCCCAGAGGCACAGACTAGAGAGGCTAGAAAAAGCTGCCTGTGCAGGTGGAAGGGAACACCAAGTAACAAGAGTGGCACACGGATCAGTGGAGGAGTAATGAGCTACTCAATAGGCAAGTTTCCACATGGCAAAAAGTAAAACTGGGTTCTCACCTCAGACTACACACACAACACACACACACACACACATATCAATCAATTCCATATGGGCTGAAGACACATGTATTCATCAAGGGAGAATGTCTTCATGGCTCTGGAGTAGGGAGACTTCATAAACAAGACCAAGACACTCAACCATAAAGGAGAAGATGGGTCAATTTTACTACATAATTAAAAACTGTAAGATAAAAGCTACTCTAAATAGAGTTTAGACAGCTGGTAGGGATTGAGCGGAAATATCTGCAACACGTAACAAAGAATGAACAGCCAGAGACAAAGAAGCCCACATCAACAAGGGAAGGATAACCAAGTAGAAACACGGGGGAGGGGGTGTGCAGGTCAGTCACCAGCTGGCAGACCAGCCATCACACGTAACACATACTGGAGGCCCAACCACCGCTGCTGGCGTCACCCTGATTTAGGGTGAAGTCCATCACCGTTTCTGAGGCTCACTTAGGATCTGAACACGATGGCCCCACCTCCACCCCAGGTGACTTTATGGGGATGTCTCCTGAGACGTTGCCATTTAACACGAGAAACAAGAGCCCGACACAGGGATACTTATTTCTGTGGTAAACCTCAAATTTAACAAAATGTGCCCTCACGAACACTGGCTTGAGGGCCAACCCTGGAGGCCCACAACTGAGCTGCTGGGCATGGTGCCCCTGCTGCGACGACTCGGGCTACGATCCGAACATGGGTGGACGGAACCCGCATTTCATTCTCACGACACAGATGGGTTCAAACAAAATACTATTTTTTAAAAAGGTGCATTCTTGAAGAAAATTTTAATTAAAAAAAAATGAAAAGAAAACCCAAACAGTGCCTAAATCTTTATTTTTCATAACCTACATTTTTTCAAATTAGACAGTTTTACACTGAATGACACAAAGGAAACTTAAATTACCAATAGTTTACACATAAGCTTGATTCCAGTCTTAATGAAAAGAAATAGAACAGAAACAAAAGCCCTGGCGAGGCGTCCGCGTCACTGCCCTCCTGCGAGCTGGTGCCGTGGCCGCTCCTTCAGGCCGATTGTCCGCCGCTCCCCGCGGACGCAGATGCAGACACGGGTTGTACCTGCCCCCGAGGCCCGCGAGGCCCCAGACTGGCCTCCACACGGCACCGTGGTGGCCCTGACCACGTGGCAACTTGACAGGTTTCTTGCCACCACTAGTGACAACCAGTGATGCAGTTACAAGAGGGCCTGATCAGAAACATGATGACACGGACTCTTAAAAATCAACGACTCTTCTTGAATTCATGTCTGGTGAAACGGGGCTGGGTTCTCATTCTTATCTCTCCAAATGACAAGTATCATCACACAATTGTCCAAGTTAAAATGCCATTTGTGATGCTGTGTCTCTGACTCTGTACCTTGAGGTACTGCCAGGGGAAAGGAAAGAGTTATATTTTACACGGACGAAGCCAGACACCAGCTGTGCATGGCGGGGCTGCCCGTGGGCTGGCGCCACAGCTTCCCACTGTGCACCCCCTGTGCTTTTCTGTGAGTGGAAAACCTCAGGAATATCAGAAAGGTGGAGGTTGGGGGACATTATATAGCTCTTTGGCATATCGCCCTTGCTTAATTAAAAAAAATGCTATAAAAATCACATCAGAGTGAAGTCTTAACTCAGCTGCGGGAGCATAGGCCTCATGTGCCCAGCCGGCCATGCCACCTGGCTGGGCCCGGCTGCTGTCACGGTCACCTTCATCCCAGCTGCACGCACAGCTCCACCCTGGTCACACAAAGGGCGGACAGCACAGCTGGCCCCCCACACCTGCCTCCAGGGAAAGGATCTGCCACTATTAAAAACCAGTGTCTGGGCTGCACAGGGTTTAGGATTCGGGGATGGTGCTGACAGCATCGCTCCCTCCTCCAGCAGAGACCGCCATGTCATGGGATCCCGGGGGCTCAGAGCTGGCCTTTCCAGCTCTTTCTACAGTACTCATTAGTTTGGGTGTAAGAGGTCAATTATTTCTGATTTTTTCAGTCAGCAATTTCAAAACTACAAAGAAATTAATTCCCCTGTTCCTTTTAACAGGCATTTGCAAATAGGAGCGCTGTGTGGGTGTCTAGGTATTTGAATAAAGACGCTGCTCTGAAGGAGATGGGCTTGTTTTCCTCTGGCAGGCAGATCATGCCTATTAGCTATTTGTAATTTTAAGTAGATTATTTTTTACTTTCACTTGAAGACCCTGCCAGTTTCCACTTTCCAGATTATACCTCAAAAACCCTTTCAACATTAGCTGTGATTAGTACATACTTACATATGTTTAAGAAGAGCATGAAAATATTCGAACATTTTAGTAAAACTTTCCATCTCCCTTTCACAGCAGCAAAGAGGCAGAATCAGTTCAGCACACCAGTATAAGAGAAAAAGAAAAAACCTCAACAAATTAAAATAATATTCAAACCACAACACTGAGTTTATCTACATCCAGGTCAATAGCAACATTTATAATATATCAATTTTTATCAGCTTTTTCTCTTTAGGGTACCTTTTTAATATGTTCTGATTATTTACAACTGTACAAGCAAAGCACACACGCCCAAGTGCACATATTTAATACAGTATCGACTATTTGCATTTACAGGATTTTTCAACAGTCTGAAAAAAGATCAACTGTGTAAGATCTTCCAGGTAAATTACAAACATGACTGCTCGCTCTTCCTACAGTGCTTACCCAGTAACACCGTGACAGCAGACCCCACTCACGCCAACACAGGCCGGTCTCAGGAACTCTAAGCTGTCATATACAAAAGTTAAGGCAAAGTCATTTTCAAGTTTAAATAAAATTCAAGTCTTTAAATATTGGATGGAAATAATCTCTTTTTTAAAAAGAAAAAACCTTAGTCTTGTTAAATAACATTTTGTGGAATAAACTGTATGGTTACATTTAGCAGGAAATATTCTTATTTTAATGTCTGCTGCTTAGAATACTTAAAGAAAAAATTTAGGCATTTTAAAACAAAATAATTTATGTTTATTATCAACTGCTAGCTTTAGTGCATGCGTGTTCTTGGAGAGCAGCACTTAGAGAAGGGATCACAGACCCTGTCTTGGAGGTAAAGAGAGAGGAACTTGGATCCTCCAACACCAGAGGGCATCACAAACACCTTCTCCCACGATCTGTGTGCCGTGTGCAGAGGTTCGGAAAGGCACCCCAGGAGGGGTAAGGTGGGGCAGACTGGGGCAGACGAGGGAGCCGGGCTCCATGTCCTCCCCACCTGCTCTCGGGAGCAAAACATCAGGGTACAATTTCGTGGTAACATGACAGTGGGCAACAAAGTTTATGTTCCATTTAAGTTCTATTCACAATGTGCTTTGAGTTTATCTTACATAACAGCCGCTAGAGACTGGAGTGAGGAGCTGGTTACTTGCTGGCAGGACATCAGGACTCTCGGTGCTCTGCAGGGTTACTCTGCCCAGTGGACCAAAAATGGGCTCTACTTAAAAAATGCTAGAACCACTTGTTAGGCTTCTGAATGAAAGGACAACTCCCAGGCCAGCGTGTGGCGCCATTGGACCCCGTCCCTTCCCCAGGATACACTCACAGCATCGCCTCATGCCCTCAATTCCACGGTCCTCAGCCTCACCCGGCAGTCTGGACATCTCAGAGATACACACTTGCTAACCAGTTATTTTAAAAAATGAAGTAGCATAGTTCCGCTTAATTTAGAAAAACTCACTATATATATATATAGCTTGCATTCATAGCCACATGGAGGCTTAATAAAAAATATCAATTTGTTAGGATAAATGCATTTTCTATCCTGAAAAAAATCAGACTTATGCATCACCTCCAGTTAAGCACCAACCTAAAATAAGGTTTATATTAATTAAATCCTGAAAAATAGATTTTTTTCAAGAGGGGGGAAATCCGACTCATAGAAGAAAAATAACTTGCAGGCACCTTGTAGGCCTCATCTACACTGCAAGCTCCTAACCAGCGGCTCACTCACATCCCGAGCAGGACAGTGCTTAGTTGTGGCGACCTCAGCTCCTTGAAGCCCTCCCAGACCTCGGCGCTCACTGAGGGGACCTGGGTGGGGGGCTCTGTTCTCTGTGCAGACGCCGCCCCGAGGCTGGGGGAGAGGGCCGGCGGCCTGGCGGTCTCCTCTGGTCTTTGGGTGGTCCTGGGCTGGACTTGGGGGCAGAGGGCTCTCTCTCGGCGAGCTTCTTTTCTTCCTTCCCACAACCAACAGTGTTTGGCTTTTGTTCTTTCTGGGGCTGCAACGGGGAAGATGGTGGCTCTCTATTCGTCCTCTGACAAATCTCTGCGTAGCTGGGTTTTCGCAATTCCTGGGAAACAGACACAGCTCTGGGATTATATGACAACATGCGAAAATAAGGTTCACTTGAGGTAGACGTAAAAAAAGGTTTCAACTGTAACCACATTCAAAATTATTTTAAATAAAGAATTCCTACATTTTAACAACTGAGGTTCCCCTGCAGCACAACTTTCCCTCCAAGATACTCTAGAAATATATTGTAAAAATGGTTAAAACTAGAAAAGGCATGGAGATGAAAAGTGCCGACTGAACTCTTTCCAGCCTCTGGCCTGTAATCACTTCTGAGCCACATACGAGCCTGAAAGGCGGCAGACAGCAGACACCCTAGAAAAACACAGAAGCAGCATCTGCTCTCCCTGCCAGACAATCTGCCTCGGCACAGAGCAGGTCTCCTGGACCCAGGAAGAGGTCCGGCTGTCACTTATGGGTGACCTTCAACAGCTGTCTCTGCAAAGCATTTGTACACACTGCAAACTACAGAGGGCTGGAGGTGTGGTTGCAGGAAAGTCAGAGGTAACAACAACAAAAAAGTAGGGTTTTCAGGTAAGTGGAAGCATGAAGGCTAAATGACAGATGAGAACATTTAGAAGTCTGTCACCTCCATCAACCATTTGTAACTTAAAAATAATTAAAAAAAATAATTTTAACCTATAAAAAAGTTTTCTTTAAAGATTCAACCTAGCAGACAATAAAGGGTTTAACTCCCAAATCTAAACGATAAAGGCCCACCCAAGATCAAACTAGGGACAACACAAATCAGAATTTAAAAAGCTGGACTGAGCACCCAGGGGAGGAGAGAGGAAGAGGAGCTGGCGGTAGGCCTGTGTGGACCCGGGCGGGGTGGGAGGTGGGCGTCCCTCTGATCCGCCCTTGGACCACCCTAAGTCCTAGGGTCATAGGAACTGGAAGCTGTGGCTCCTCGGGCGACAGCCTCACTCTACTGACCCTGAACAAGATGACCCACGGCTGCAGGGACAACGAACAGCCAGATCGGTTAGTTACAATCATTAGCAAATGCCCAGGGTACCCTGCACAGAAAGCGAGCTCAGTGTGCACACAGGCAGCCACCGCTCCAGGGAGCCCCTCCACATCCTTGCCCCCGACATACCGAGACGGCGCCGTCCACCTGCACCGATTTACTTGCAGTCGTGCTCAGGGTGGGAGGAGGTCTGTCCACACTCGGGGTTTCCTTCTGCTTCTCCACCACCTTGGGATCCCTGGAAAGACGCCACCAGGCAGACACGTGAACATCCGGGCCCCACGGGCAGCCCCACAGTGAGCACAGCACGGGGCACGGGCATCAGGTGCAGGTGGACTTACTCGGGCGGGTGGGCAGGGGAGGGGGCACGCTCGCAGGCTGTGGACACGGCACAGGGCACTGAGGGCTCTCGGGGGGGCACCGCGGGGAGAGTGTTCGTGCTTGCGTCTGCGTTCAGGCTCTGAAACCATCAAAAACAGTTATCACTGCACAGAAGCACGTCCGTCAGATCTTTCTCAATGATCTTAAACACACAACAATGGTACCGGCTTCGCCGTCCTCCCGGGAGCACGGGTGGGCCAGCCCGGAGTACAACTGGACACACTGTGGCCAGGAAGCAGCCCCCGGTCTCCCCTTCCTCTTGGCAGACGTCTCACCGATCTGAGGCCTCCCTCTGTGCATGAGCACGATTGCCTGCAAGCCTGCTTTCCCACCTGAACAGGTACTGAAACCTCCACCCATCTGACACCCCAGTGCCCAGCACCGCCTGGCACGTGATCTGTGAATGTAGAGTCCCCAGCACAATCCAGTACGGCTCACCCGTTTTTACAGGGAAAACCAACAAGGTTACAGCTCCATCCCAATAAACCTGAGTGCCTTGAGGGGTGCAGGTGCTGACATCAGTTCCCACCTGAAAGCAGTGTGTTAACTCTCCTGATTTAACAGGGAACGAAACTGAGGCTTAGTCTGTTTAAGGCAAACACCTGGAGAATGCCAGCCCCATGAGCAGTAACCACTCACACATGTAGCCTTCTGTTAATTAACAAAAAAAAAAGGCAGCAGAGCAAATAAAGAACTGGAAGGGAGACTAACTGCAAACAAGCGTTTTCTCAAAATCTCACTTTTCAAAGCAGATAAAAAGTTCAGAAGTGAGAGGTTCTGGAGGGAGTGAGATGGAGGGAATAGCACTGCCCCCCACCATGGGGCGAGGGTGGTGGTGATGGAGACATGGGGCCCCTGAGAACCACCACCTCTCACGATTTTGTGCTCAAGGCTGGTGGAAACACAGGCATGGAAAACGCCTCCTTCTTGTAAAAGCTCCCTCACGTCCAGAGCACGCCCGAGACCGCCCCCCTCCCGTCGGAGGCCTCCCAGGGCCCCGCAGAGCCGCCGAGCACTTCACCAAGAAGCAGGGACACAGTCTCTTCCACCTAGAATTGGGCTCAGGCTTCTTAAAAGTAGCAATTCTCGGGCTTCCCTGGTGGCGCAGTGGTTGAGAGTCCGGCTGCCGATGCAGGGGACACGGGTTCGTGCCCCAGTCCGGGAAGCTCCCACATGCCGCGGAGCGCCTGGGCCCGTGTGAGCCACGGCCACTGAGCCTGCGCGTCCGGAGCCTGTGCTCCTCAACGGGAGAGGCCACAACAGTGAGAGGCCCGCATACCGCAAAAAAAAAAAAAAAAAAAAAAAAAGAGCAATTCTCTCTTCAGAATAAATTTTACACAAACTCACAATGTAAAAACAGTAAAAATTAAAAAAAAAACCAACAACAAAATACTGTTTTTGAAATGGGGTGGAGGCCTGCTTGTTCTCTTCCCCTGCCCATCCCCAAGGGGAGTAAGGTCAGGGTGAAGCCAGGACTCAGGGTCTCTAACATCATTCCATGGGGCACTGATAACTCAGAATTTAAGACTGACAATAACGCACAAGACATGTCACATTTAATAAGTGCTTCTCTCTCCAAAATACAGGGTCTTGGAATCCTCTCAACCTTGAAGGCTAAAAATGGGAGCAGTAACCACACACTAGTATGAAGACAACTAAAGACCTGGCTTTATAAATCCCACCATGACCCCGCCTGGTACTGAGAGGCGACTCCACCCCTGTGGGGGCTCTGCAGGTGTAGACGGTCTGGACACGGTCTGCAGGGCAGTGCCTTCCCCAACCCAGAGGCCAGGGGTTCTGACTCCTTAGGTCTTCGGGCAGTACAGGGTGCTGGTGGGTGGGTTCCCACTGGAGAAAGACATGGTGGGTGGCTGTGGTGGAGCGCCAGGCTGAGAACTCAGCAGGCGCTGGATGAGGCATTCTGGCCACCTCTGCCCTGGTCTGCTTGTCGACTGCAGCAGGGCCACGGGGAGCCCCCGGGCTCTTGCAGCACTTGCTGATTCCCGGGATGTAATCGCTGCAGAGTCATGAATACCACAGAGCTCGCCGACAGCCACCCGTATTACAGTAAAGTTGCCCTGGGCTTCTGGTTATTCATGTAGATTATTAAAAACGTGTTACTTCTGGTATAATTCAGATTTTTCTTTTTTATTCTGCTGACTTGTAAAATAAAAGCAAATCGTGAATAGCAAGAATAAAAATGCAACCTGAGTTTCTGGGTGAGTGAGTGTCTGTACAGTACACCAGTGCAGGGCTCCACCTCTGACCCTACCGCTCAAAACCTATGTGGCCTTTGCAATCACTTATCCTCATAAACCTCTTCCGCATGTGAAAAAAGCACACATGTAAAGAGCGGGACGCCAGCGGTGAGTGAGCATCAGGCTTGGGATAGCTTACCCTTTCTTTGGACGATCCTGTGAGCAAGCCAGACAGCCTGTTCTCAAACAAGTCCTCCGTCTTCAAATGCCCCGCTGCCCCAGGCAGTGGGGGGAAGCTGGAGAGGCCTAATTCAAAGCTCGGGGAAGGCGGCCTGGGCGGTGTTGGAGACTGAGTCTGACTCCTCTGAAAGAGAAGAACACCGTGGAGTCGCCCTGGGGCGGCTGGGTAGGAGGGGCTCAGAAATACCGCAGGTGAGCGATGCAAACACTCGCTCCCTAGTCTTCGAAGGTCCACACCTGTCTGGAGAAACGGATGGCCAATCCAACCCCGCTGACTTGGTCACCTATCAAAGGTCATCTGTCAGGCAACTTCGACCATGAGAGCAGAGCTGAAAAGACGAAACCTCAGGGCTGCTCCCGGCCACGGTCAAACACGCCGGTAAGAGCTGTGTGTGTACGACACCCAGACCCCCGGCAGCCGACACAGACCAGTGGGGCACAGCAAAGTGACAGATGCACAAGAGCCTAAGTCTCGACATTAAACTTATTCACCTCCAAACAAGTTTTGTGTTATCGCAGCAGAGTCTGTGATCTAAGTCATAAAAGAGAAAGTAAAAGAAAACAAAAGCCACTCTCTCAACTCTGTACAACTTATGTAAAAAATTTCACAAAGATTTCCATTAAAAAAAGTTTAACAAAAAAGGGAGGGAGCTTCAGTTATCTGAAAATTAACTTACTGAAACTCCTTATATTTTTAAAAGGGAGGGGGCTTCAGTTACCTGAAAATTAACTTACTAAAACACCTTATATTTTTAGATCAGTATGTAAAAGCATGGTATTTAATATGAGACTGTTATCACATTCCCTGACTTCAAGAAAGTAAGTGAACTCAGCAAAATAATACCCAAGTAAAACTTATAAGCCAAAGAGAAAGGCAGGAGTCTCAGAAGAAAGGCAGTGATATACTTTTATTGAAACACTCTTAGTCAACCTGCTAGGTAGGAGTCATTCTGTAACATCCAGTTCCTTGGCTGAAACAGACAAGGAACAGAACGGGGAAATGAGTTTGTATTAGGTAGAACACAGGCATTTTTAGTTGAATGGTGGGCTACTTGGACTGGAAGCAATGCTCTCGTGGGGCTCACTTAACTTGAAAGGCCAAGATTTCCCAGAAACTTATACCAACTGGAAGATTATCCCTACAGAAGTAAAATCTACAGAAGATCTGTTACAGCTCAAGTGAGAGCAGCTTAAGGATGAAATCGGATCCACGCTGAGCACAGCCCACCTCTCCTTTGGGCCTCCTGCTGCATGTCTCCTCCTTGGCGTAGGTGTCTGAGGGCTGCCTCCCTTGCTCGCGTGTGTGCCCTCTGAACCAGGCTGCACGGGTAACCGTGTGGCTACAGCGTGCCCTGTAGTCAGCATGCTCTAGGTTATGCTCATCTCAAAGCAATTTTTAGAGGCTTTATTTTAAACATCTGCATGTTTCTGAGGTGAACCCAGCTTTTCAGAAGATGAGCGTTTCTAGGAAGAAAGACCTGAGAAAAAAATTGACTAAGTATCAACTTTCAGGAAGAAAAGAGGCAATGTTTAACGTTTTTAGGGTCTGAATGGCTTAAGGCAAGGCATGAATGTCAACCCCTGGTCCCGAGGGCGTGGCCAGGCCACCTGCTCACACATCTGCAACCTGCCCCCAAGCTTCTCAGGTGTTCAGAACACCCAGTGCAGCAATGGGCTCACTGTCGAGTACACACACCTGAGCCACATGTGTGGGCATCTGAGTGGTTCCAGGTATGAACACGCAGATCAGGAACACAAAACAGAATGAAATGGAAATGGCAATAGAAAAACATTTCACCTTTGCAGGTAATGCAGTGACCAGGGGCAATGATTCCTGCAGGGTAACTAGTACCTGAAGAGATAGTTAGATGCCTGTCTTGTTAGTCCAAATGTAACAGGAATTCATGCATTCCAACTGGAACCAACCGATATAAACTGCCTTACCACAGGGTCACCAAAAACTAGACTGAACTGACCAACATGGTAAAATTAGGGTGTTCATTTACTACCAATTTGCACTTTCTAAGTTCTAGGCAAATACAGTAATGAGAATGTACACACTCAATGGCTTGGGGTCCAGACCAAGAACTGTCTCAAGGCCTTTTCCAGGCCCTGAATGTGGAGCTCTACGAGAGCCCACGTCTACATGCACACCGCCCACGCTCTCCCCTGCAGAGCACCACCCAGAGGGGGAGCTGGTCAATCACCCTAAGCAGACACAACCACGTCTCCTGTACTTACCACTCACATAAACCCATCACTTATTTTGGGTTTGTCCTGACCCTAAGTTACATGCAGCAAAAATCAACAATGCTTTCTACACAGTGGATACAGAGTAAAATATTTTGAATGAAAAATACTGATGAGCTAATTCCTACGTGAGAGAAGTTTATTCTGCTTGCCCAAACTCGTGATTCCGGTGATTTCAAAGTACACTACCTGGTCACCCACACAGAAAGCACTCATCTGGACAAGTGTAAACAGACCACATATGTGCATGATGCACTCCTGGGTGCACCTATGTGCCGCATAGGACACGCAGGTGCCAGCAGTTCCTCAGGAAACCAGCCACCACCACCTCCTCTTTAGAGCATCAAAAAAAGGTCTATTATCACCTAGCGGACACCACATTACGAGAAAATCTCTTTTGAAAAGCTCTTTCTCACATCTTAATTAAATCTCAGGTTTGTTTAGTGTAAGCTAGGTTTAAGCATCTTGTGAAAGTGGCACAGGCCTGATGTACTCACTGTGAATTTCTCCTCCCGTTTCTTCCGGTAACCAAAGGAATTTTTCCTAGAGGAGAGGAAAGCAGAAGACTGTTAACTTTTCCCATTTGAAACAATTTCACTGAGCACAGTATGTGCAGACACATTCAGTCTTCACGACTTTGTAATCTTTTATAGATGACTTTTGATTTTAAAATCCCAACCTTAAGAAGTGTAAGCAAAACAAAAAAAAATTTATAGTAAAGAAGTAAAAGTGAGGTCTAGATAGGTAAATAAAAGAAAATATTTATTGAAGGAATTTTCCCATTTAGAATTTTTGTTATGATATGAACATCTGAATATCCATTCAGTTGGAGTGGCAAGATATGTAAAGTGTGACACTGAGCTATAAAGGTGAATTGTTAAAAAATGGTAATGACAATCTATCCAATTTATCATCAGAAGGAAAAGCTCCCAAGTAGCCTAGTCCACTCCTGCACCCCTGGCCCTCACTCCAGTGAACCACATGGGGTTTCTGAGCTCCAAGCACTTCCTCTCCCCATCTGCCAGCCTTCCACTCCACAGTTCCTGAGGCACATTTCCAACATCCAGAGTCTGACCCGCCAGCATTGGCGCCGTTCCCTGCACAGCAGCTTAAACCGCAGCAACAACCCCACCTACTGAGTGGATGTCACGGCAGGCCCAAAGGCACCAAGACACTTCACTGCCCGGACGGGCTTCCGTGGCCTAACAGTTCACACATTAATTCCCATTTATAATTTCATTTTTATTTATTTACCCTTTGTCATTTCAGCTGAACGCAAAGACTCCCTAAGGGCCCGTATTATGTAAGTTGAAAAGGAATTTAGAAATAATCTTGACCAATTCCACCCCTGATGGGCCCAGCAAGGCCTGACTGCGAAGACGGAGCCGCCTGGGGTCCCTCCCGCTCCCACAGCACCGGGAGCACACCCCCCCCGCCAGAAGGAGCTCCTGGAGGCAGACCACGTCCTCCGTACATAATACTCAGAAAAGTAGTCTTTACTTACAGGTTTCAAAGTGGGTTTACAACAGGAAAAGCTTATGGAGGCTGAGCCCACGCTAGATACGCTAGATGTGTGCTGGAGCGCACGTCCTTCCTGACATGCCGCGGGGGGGGGGGGGGGGCGGGCTGTCCGTTCAGCTCTCCACACATAATGACTGTGACCCAAGGCAGCCTGGCCCACCCTCAGTTCCCACTGAACAGTGTCCTGTTACCACAAAGATGGAACTGGTCAAGTCTCTGCTCTAAAAGTAACACCCCTGAGTAATTATATAAAACCTTGGATGGTTACAGCCTTCCATTTGATTTTCTGTGATGGACTTGAAAATGATGATTATAAAACACATCTGAATTAATGGAATCTGACACTACGAATAGTTTCTAAGTACACAGTACCTGTCCAAATGAAATTGTGAACACTCACCTCCCTCTACCTAAGCCTGGAGAGGACTCGAGGCTGCTCTGTTCCACCCGCCCGGGCCCCGCGTCTCTCTTGGCGTAGACTGGAGGGTTCTGTAGCCGAGCTCGAGGCTGACCCGTCTGCCTCGTTTGTGGGCTCCGCACACCGTTCATCAACCGGTCCGCAGTGAAGTTAAATATCGAAGGACTTTCTAACAGCCCGGGCCCTCTCTCTGCACTGGGAATGGCATGGCGCAGATGAGATTTACTAGGATTCCTGTAAATAAAATGTTTGTATACGCTCAGTTCTAAAATGATCATGGCATTATGAAAAAAGCGTGCTAATGCAGAAATGGCTAAGCTAAAATGTGCTTTCTTTTTAAGAAAAATATTAAAAATGTTACTTAGTTAGTTCATAATATGCCTGATAATGCAAATCTAAATGCAGTATGGACGTTTTGCTGGGCTGTAGCCCAGGTCTAAATTAAAAGCAGGCGCATGCAGATGCAAGCTGTCCCAGAAGCCTTTGTCTCACGAGTCTACCCTCTACGTAGGCGTTGCAACACGCATTTCAGGGTTTAATGCTCACAGAATGGAATTCCACGCCTTGAGTCGTTTTACTCCTGGTGGACATTACTGGTGGTCAAATCTACCATTAGCCAGCACAGAACAGCCTCTTCACTTAGTGTGA
This sequence comes from Lagenorhynchus albirostris, assembly GCF_949774975.1. NCBI lineage: Eukaryota > Metazoa > Chordata > Mammalia > Artiodactyla > Delphinidae > Lagenorhynchus > Lagenorhynchus albirostris. The sequence goes on along the minus strand of NC_083095.1, from coordinate 155,981,732 downwards.
CTCACCCAAATGGTGAGAATGACGGAGGTTTAACACATTTGCTTTTGCTTTGCTTTGAAAATATACAATGTGGCAGTGACCTCTTGTTACAAACCCTGGGGAAATAGCAGCCTTTCAACCCCTCACGGGACTTGCCTGCTCCTTGGAGGGTATTGTCTGAGTGAAGTCAGAGGAGATGCTGCAGGTTTGAAGGTTGGAGACGTGAACCCATTTATAAATCCAGTATTTGGAAATGGCGTTACCTAGATTCATTAAAAACAAACAGACTTCAGGCTGGTTAACACTGGTCGCTGACGTTCCATGTCATACTTGGAGTGCTCGCCGTGGAGAAGAGCACTGGGTAGGACTACTGCTAATGGCCAAGACTTCTTGATCCAGGCTGGGGCTGAGACCTCACAACAGCCCCACGAGGAAGCCGCCTCACACGTGTGGAGGGAAGCGTCTGCCCCCACCCCGCCTCACCCGGTGCTGAGCACAGGCTGAGCACGTGATCCCACACTCTCAGCCCAGTGCCCGGACTGACACCCACGATGTGCCGACATCAAGTCAACAACTCTTCATTCCTGATGACTGTAATAAAATCCATCAAAGCTCTCAATCTTGGGGGCATTTAGGGATCTATTTCACAATCACTGCCTTTGAGAATGCCCTTTTAGCCTCACCTGCATGCAAGTCTTGCTGAGTATCACGATATTTTCAGGTCATTAACAATTATGTCCCAAGTCACAATTTATGGCGATATACTTCATAAACATATACTGACATATATGTCAGAAGAAAATTAAACAGGGTCACAGTGCCCTTAAAAGATACAATCCTAAACATAATCTTAAAACATTAAAAAAATTAAGTACAGAATTTTAAATATCAGCCAACTACTAAAAAATCTAGTCACAACAAAAATAAGATAGAACTTAGTGTTGAAATAGTTTTTAAAAATCATGAAAAGAGCGATCACTCCTGTTTTCTGGATTCTGAACATGTGGTTTCACACAATTTCTGTATAAACAACATTCCCTGATGGATTGAAAGGCATTTAACTCCTTGGTGCCATCCAGTTCCGACCTCACGTTTTCACTAAATTGAGAGATACAAATAGGCCACTCCTTGTTTGGGGAAAAGGAAAAGACAAAAAGCCGGCAATTCCTCTTAACTAGAGCTAAGCAAAAGCTGTAATAGGATGATTAAAAACAGCTTAAGACCAAAACAAATCATTCCAAATTTTGAAAAAGAAAATGAAAGCAATAAAAGGGAAATGCTGAGGGAGAAAGATGCAGTTAAAACTGTGTTAGGGGACTTCCCTGGTGGTGCAGTCGTTAAGAATCCACCTGCCAATGCAGGGGACAAAGGTTTGAGCCCTGGTCCAGGAAGATCTCACATGCCACAGAGCAACTAAGCCTGCGTACCACAACTACTGAGTCTGTGCTCCAGAGCCCACAAGCCACAACCACTGAGCCTGCGTGGCACAATTACTGAAGCTTGCACGCCTAGAGCCTGTGCTCCGCAACAAGAGAAGCCACCACAATGAGAAGCCTGAGCACTGCAACGAAGAGTAGCTCCCGCTCGCTGCAAATAGAGAAAGCCCGAGCACAGCAACGAAGACCCAATGCAGCCAAAAATTAATAAATAAATACGTAAATAAATAAATTTATTTTTTAAAAAACCGTGTTAGGGACTTCCCTGGTGGCACAGTGCTTAAGAATCTGCCTGCCAATGCAGGGGACACGGGTTTGATCCCTGGTCCGGGAAGATCCCACATGCCGCGGAGTAACTAAGCCCGTGAGCCGCAACTACTGAAGCCCATGCACCTAGAGCCTGTGCTCAGTAACAAGAGAAGCCACCAGAATGAGAAGCCTGCACACAGCAATGAAGAGTAGCCGCTGCTCGCCACAACTAGGGAAAGCCCGCGTGCAGCAATGAAGACCCAACGCAGCCAAAAATAAATTAAAAAGCAACAAGAAAAAACCTCCAAAAAACTGTGTTAAGATCTCCAAAGCTCTTCTGAGGAACTACCATATATTCAGAAATACATCTATCACACCAGAACCAGAGTTTGAAGATTGTAAATCATGATAAGAACAATTGAGACGAATCATTTCATACCTGTAATTTTACATATAAAATCCTGGTATTTAAGTAATTTTTCTCAAGAGTTTAAAAATAAATTGGTTGCTAACGCAGTAATTTAACACAACTTGCTGAGAATTAACAGGCCTCATCTTGTCACTTCTGCTCAAAATGACGCAGTCTGTTTTACAACGGGCCTCACGTGGCCCAGCCAGATCAAAGGAACCAGCTGCACGGCCAGACTACCACCCAGGAAGCGAGGGCCCCCACTTGGGACAGGGACAAATACGATTAAGAGAGATTAGAAAAACAAGCACAGCAGTGAGACTCCTTTGGAGGAATCATTCAACCAAGAATTGACGGATGCTATTCCCCTTGAAGATTTCCTTGCTCACGATACATTAACTGCATGGCTCTCGGTACACTTCCACGGAACGCGGTGAGGAATCCAAAACAGCAGTGTGTTTTCTTACCATAAGGATTCACTCAACAGAGACGGAGCGCTACCTTGTGTGCTCACTGCTCTCGTCCCACGCTGGCCCTGGGCTCCTGAGGGCTGTCCCTCATCCCCATCCATCCTCCCGGCCCTCATGCCTCAGGACACACTCAAGGCCTGGACAGTCTGGCCCTGACAGACCTTACCAACCTCCCCTCCCAGTCACTGCTTCAGCCTCTGCTTTAGCTCAGAAATACTCAGAGATTCACACAACTGTCGCCTGTCTGACATGTGCCTTTCCTGGACACGCATCTTGACATTCTGTGCAAAACAGGCACCAGGTACCCAGGTGCACCAATGCTCCCTCCCCCACGCCTGCCCTCTCACCATCAGTGGTCCCGACTATCCCCAGACTTGGCCACAGCCATACCTTCAGGGTTACTCAGTTCCTGCTCTTTGACCACAACTCTCCCCATGGCCCACCCTCCGCAGAGCAGCCCTGATTCTCACATCCCGCTCCAGCAGACTCCTGCAATCGCCAGACATGGCCCGCCAATCACGCTAACATCTAGAGCAGCACAGCTGGAGAAAAGTGATGGATCCATTACACATCTATCGAGTCTAACCACAGGCCTTAAACAGGCCAAAATCTGTAAAAATTAATCACTCCAGCCAGCTGTAGGGCTGGTGTGAGAAATAAAGCTTATAAGACAGTACAGGCAGACCTCAGAGATACCATGGGTTCAGTTCCAGCAATAAAGCAAATGTCACAATAAAGCAAGTCACACAAATTTTTTGGTTTCCCAGTGAGCATGAAAATTATGTTTACACTATCCTATTGTCTAAGTGTACAAAAGTATTATACCTTACAAAAACAATGTACACACCTTAATGAAAAAATACTTTATTGCTAAAAACTGCTAATCATCCTCTGAGCCTTCAGTGAGTCTAAGATCACTGATGACAGATTACCATGACAAATATAATTATAATGAAAAAGTTTGAAATACTGTGAGAATTACCAAATGTGACACAGAGGCACAAAGTGAGCACTGTTGGAAAAATGGCACCAAAAGACTTGCTCAATGCAGGGTTGCCAAAACCTGCAATTTGTAAAAAAAAGAAAACCAAAAAAACGGAGTACCTGCAAAGCGCAATAAAACGAGGCCTGTCTATATGTCTTCCACTTGTCCTGTTAGAAGCCTATTAAACACCCTTTTCTCCTTCAAACCATGTCCCGTTGGGTTCCCCTCTGTGCTCAGAAGGACCCCGGCTAGCCTACAACTCGTAATCACATTTTGTGTTTTTCTAGGGATTACACAGCTTAGGAAAGGAAATGCTAGACAGGAGGGGAGGCAAACCAGGCAAAGGATCGGGATCTCATTATTGGAAAGGTTTTTAAAAATTTACACAGTTCCATATTTATCTCTCAATTAAACTGAAAATCCACCAGAGAACTTGAAGGCCTGTTTTACTATGGCAAACGGCATCCGTACTGGTTTCCCCGGTTAGAAGAAGATCTTATTCTCTAAAGCACCCAGTGTCTGCCACAGGGTTGTCTGCCATAGAAGCTCCAGTGAAGCCAGGACTCACCAAGGGCGGATCAAGATAGCTATGTGTCGCTGACCATGTCTGGGGGGCGATCAGGCTGTAGAGAGGAAACTGCTGCTGGGGGCTGTAGACTGGAGGTAAGTAAAACGATGCGGTGTAGCGCTGCTGTGTGTAGAGGCTCATGTCCAGAGGTCTAAAGCCATTCTTTGGCAAAAATGTGTTTATAGCTATTGCCTTCGCTTTTATCCGTGCCTGTTTGAAAACATGTAAGTTTCTCTTAGAACACTTAAGGACACTGGTTTGCAGATAAAGTATAACCAATGATCTTGCTTACCTTAATTGGTTTTCCTTGAAAAGTTTTGACTTCTTCTCGCAGATATTTGTAAGCCTGAAGACAAAATCATTCATAACACCATTGTGTTAATTTTATAAATAAGATGAACCTATAATTAATTCAGCACCTCAAATAAGCAATTATATAGTTAAAATATGGTGGATAGGACCTAGCACAGTGATTCTTAACCTTTTTGGGTCACAGATTCCTTAAAAGATCCTGATAAGAGCTATGGAGCCCCTATCCAAAATTCTCATTAATGTAATACTGTAAATTGACTATACGTCAATAAAAAAGAAAAAAAGGAAAAAAGTTCTTATGAACAGTATTTGTATACAATTTTGTAAGTGTTAATAGAAACCATAAAAGCATCTCACAGATCATAGGCTAAGAATCCTTACCTGGGAAAACAATGGATACCAAGGTCCTAGTAATAACCCCAATATGAACTTGGAATTACAGTTTAGGAAATGAAAGGATTACGATCGCAATATTCAAAAGTCATTATTTGTGAAGCTCCTGATTCTGCTCCAAATTCTCCTACATAACTCCGAAGGCTCTGACCCATGTGACTCAGCCTCAGGCCGTATTCCCCACGCAGGTAAGGGGGGCTTGCACCTGCCCCACAGACCTGCCTTTTCTCACCTCCCATCACCTTGCTCCTCCTAGTCCTTCTTTCCCTTCCATCCAGTTAAGACCCATCTTTCAGATTCTTGTTTCTCTCTTCTGAACCCACAGCAGCCTCAAATGTGTTAACGCCTCACACTCTACTGCCATTCCTTTACGCAGGCTAGAGTTTCCCCTGAGTATGATGCTTCCTTCAAGGGCAGGGAGCCGTCTGAGCTCCATGCCTCTCACAGAGCTTCTCAATGCCTTTTCAAGCACCTTGTAATACAAGGCTGCCCAGGGAAAGTTAGAATTAGGTTCAAACTTCCCAAACACTTTTCCAAATATTAAAACCTTTATCTGTACAGAGATAAGAAAAGAACTAGTTTTCCTAGGCTGCCTGTCTTACATGTCCTTAGAAAATAACGTCTATGCTTTTCACATCGCTACAAAACTGTCTACACATACACCTTTTTAGGTTTCTTCAACCTGATTTCCCTGCACCTTATGTTCACACTCAACACCACACGTGATCGTAATCTCCGTGCCCACGTTTAGTCCCACTATGTACTGACTGCTAAGTACTGGTAAACTCTGTCCTTTGTGGCAGAACAGGGTGGGGGGTAAGGGGAGGAAGAGCTTACCTGTTGTGCATCTGCTTCTGTTTCAAATGTAATAAACCAATTATCATTATAGGCAAATTCACAGTTTATAAATCTCGGTAAGTTATCTCCTTTAAATAGTGCTTCTACTTCCTACAGGAAACAGAGAGGTTAGGAATTAATTCTCAACTACGCCACTGTTTGTCCTCACCAAAGAAACACGGTGCCCACTCTTAAGGACAGATGCCTAGAAGACAACCCCAGCACACCGAAGTCCAGGGCCCTCTCTCAAGGTGGCTGAGGAGTTCAGTGTGGCTTCCAGAATTAGGATCCCATTGTCACAGGAAATAAAATTCACAACCCACTGACAGCTTTCCTGATCCCTAAGAGACCCGAAACTAAATTAATAGGAAAATATTTTATTTTACCAGTAGCCAATAACTACACAATTTGGAGCCAGAGAAAGGTAATTTAAGAAATCTAAAAATTAGCTGGCCTTTTGCTTCCAGCCAAGATGGACTACATTACCCTCCCATATGAAATAATTACAAACAAAAGACAAAATATATGAAATAGCATTTTTCAGACAGTGGACCTCGGGCCATGCAGGACAGCAATCCCTGAGAGGGACAGGTACAGACAGGTCCTCGAGTGCCTGACTCACATATGGGGCTTCCAGGCCGTGGTGCCAGGAGGGTGGGCACAGGCCCAGCCCAAAGCTGCAGAAATAGCAACCTGAAGTGATGAGAGGTTTCCCCTAGAGCTCTCTGGGATCGAGGAGTATCTCCACCAGCCTGAGTGGAAAACAATCCTAACTCAGGACATCAGGTGGAGCTCTCAGGAAGCACTGCCCCAGGGGGAGGCCAGTCTGCTTCCACCAGTTCCAAGTCACTTAACTGAGCCTCGTAACAGAGCTCAAGAACATGTACAGAAAGGAGTACAAAAACACTCTGTACCCAATGAAATAAAATCCAAAATGCCTGGCTGGCATCCATTCAAAATTTGCAAGGCACACAAAGAAATAGAAAAATATGACTTATAATGAAAAAATCAACCAGTCAAATTAAACCCAGAAATGCACCGATACTGGCACGTCGGCTCAAATCAAGCACAGGCCACACTGGTGTTCACTGCATCCTTCTCATCGTGAAAATTTGTTTTGGAAAGTGATTTAACATAAAAATATGTTCTCTGTCTCAACTTGTTGGTTTACTATTCTTATTTTTAAATGAATAAATATTTAAACCTTTTCTCTTTCTAACTTCGAAATACTGAAGTTACCATAAACTCTCACTACTTTTTTCAGCGTGAAATGTGTAATGGAGTCCTGAGACCAAAAAGTTTGAGAACCACTCTTACAAATGAATCACACTGTAACTATCAGAGTGTGTAAAATCTTGGGAAAAAAGTGTTACTGTACGTATTTCTGCTTTAAAATACATCTTCCAAAAACCACAGAAACAAACAAAAAACCCACCCAAAAAAGTCCAAGTTTCCTTCAGAGGAGAAATGACTTACTTCTACAGGGGTGGATTCAGGTATTTCACGTAATATTACTATGCAACGATTCTGATTTGGCCTTACTTTTTCTCCCTTCTCATCCACTTGGACTAAAGGTAAAGCTGTAAAGAGAAGAGAAATGGATGATACACAAATATTAAAACAAAGCAACCATTTGCACTACATCGGGACCTAACGTAGATACTCTAGCGGGACGTGTTAGACTACATCGCCAGACGCGTTAAAGAAAGCCGTATACAACGGGGAAACTATCAAAAGTCTTGATAGCTTAACACAAGCTATCAAAAGGTTTTAGACCAATCTTGCACATTACAATTAGGGGCTCTGGGGAGCCCTGTGGGAGCTGTAACAGAGGTAACGCTATGACACAGGTTCTCCATAGCTCAAACAACTCCAAGTCGGTCACAATGCAGGGCTAGAGACTTTCTCTTTCTACAAGTCCCCAAAACAAGACACTTTCCTGTCTCCTTACGACTTAATTTTGAACTCACAGAAGTTGTCAAGCACCCTTCACTCAGCCTTCCCTAACGATGGATCTTACATGACCACAATCCACCATTGAAACAAGGGTCAACGCTGCCAGCACGGGGACAGGCCCAATTCAGGTTTCACCAGCTTTTGCCTTATCTCCTTTTGTTAGGTTTTGTTTTTTGGTGTCACTCTATGAAATTCTATCACATGCAGACTCAGGTCATAGCACACCAGGATCAAAATCAGGGCTCAGAGCTGTGTACCACCACGAAGACATATATTACCAACATCAGAAATGGAAACATCCCTTAGTACCAAAGCTAACTTTTGGGAAGTAGGATCCATGAGAGAAAAGAAAACTCAAGGCCCATGTGGTTTCTGGAGAATCCTACCAAATGTCAAGAAAAAAAATAACAATTCTGTAGTACAAACTCTTCTGAACTTAAGAAAGTACTTTCCAATTCAACCTATGAAGCCAGCAGTTCTTTGATACCCAAACTAAACAAAGGCATTACAAAACAAGAAAACTATAGACCAATATCTCCCATGAACAATAAAAATTCTTACCAAATTTTGCCAAATTGAATCTAACAATATATAAAGATGGGAATACAAAATGAATGACAAGTGGATTTTTCTCAGTAATGCAAGGTTGGTTTACCAAAAGAAATAAGCAATATAATTCACCATATTAATGGACTAAAAAACAAAAAAAAAACCCACACAACTATCTCATAGATGCAGAAGCATTTGACAAAATCCAACATTCATTTCTGATAAAAATTCTCAGATAACTAGGAATAGAAGGGAAACCTCCTCACCTACAAAAAAAACCAACGTCTAGCATCTTTCTTACTAGAAGATGGGCCAAGGCAAGGATGCTGACTCTCCCCACTTCTATTCAACACAGCACTGGAGGCTTAAGCCAGGGCAATAACACAAGAAATAGAAATTACATACACCCAGACTGGGTGTAAGAAGGTAACCTTTTCATTCACTTTCATTCAAGCTGAGCTCTATGTAGAAAATCTGATACAATTTCCATAAAAAACTAGGATTGTGAGTTTCAAAAGGTTTAAGTATACAAGATTAATATTCAAAAATAAATTTTATTCCTACATACTAGCACCGAACACCTAGAAATTGAAATAAAAATATTTATGCCCAAATATGAAATACTTAGTTATAAATCTGGTAAGATATGAAATACCTGCACTATGAAAACTGCAAAACATTGCCAAGAGAAAAATTTTTAAGATTTTTCTAAATGAATGGAGAGATATCCTATGTTCATGAATTAGAAAACCCAATACTGTTAAAATGTCAATACTCCCCAAACTGATTTATAGATTTAATGTAATCCCAGTAAAAATACCAATAGGACCTTCTGAAAGAACAAAATGTCGATTCTAAAATTCACAAGGAAATGCCAAGCATTTGGAAGAGCCAAAACAAAGCTAGAGATTTTGCAACTACTCTAAGATGTACTATAAAAGCCAGTACCATCCAGACACTGCAGCAATGGCATCAAAACAGACAAAATAGATTGAGCACAGACATACGGCCCAGAGAGAAACCCACACATACAGGGATACATGATTCTCACGATGGCACAAAGGCAGTACAGTGGAGAAGTAGAGTGTTTTCAACAAATGGGCTGGAAGAGCAGCACATTCACATGCAAGGGGGTAGAGAGCTCATACCACATACAAAAATCAACTGACAACAGATCACAGACCTAAAAATGTAAACCCTAAAACTAAAACTTCTAGGAGAAAATCCTTGTGACCCTGAATTAAGCAAAGATTTCTTAGGCACAATACCAAAAGCAAGATCCATAAAAGAAAAAAATTAATAAATTGGACTATATAAAAAAACTGAAAACTCTGCTTTTCAAAAGACATTATTAGAACAAAAAGAGAAGCCACAGACTGGGAGAATGTATTTGCAAATCACATCTCCAATAAGGACAAATACAGATATGTGCATCTCAAATTGCACACAAATACACACTCCTTAAATCTCACCTGTAATAAAACTAATTAAAAAAAAAGTGGTGGGGGTGGGGCATCTGCACAGATAGCTCAGAAAGGCAGCACATGAAAAGACTGCCCAGTGTCATCAGGCAGTAAAGAAACAGAAATTAAAACTACAATGAGATACCACCGCCCACCTGCTAGAAAACCTACAGTGGCCCATCTGTGACGCCAGGCCTGGGTACCTTAGCACGAATGGCTGTGAATCTAAGCATCACACTGGCAAGAAAAATGCTGTCAAGACCACGTACGATGCAGCCTGGGCTGCAGTCTACTTACATCTCAGCACTTCGACAATCAGGTCTATGTCGGTGCTGAGCTTCTTGATGTGGTCCAGGTTAGCTACCGTGGTGATTGGCACGTACTGATCACTGTCCATCTGCGATATAAGGTACATGTCACTAGCAAGGTTCTCCCTGGAGAAAGAAGACAATCTGTCTTAATTCACAACTTCTTTAAAAGGAACCTTCACAAGAGGCACGAGTGTGGTACGGTACTGCCCTGGAGTGAGAGCTGAGTTCAACCCCCACCCCGCCGCCGCGATTTGCCATCTCTCTGACCTTACGTCGATTTTGTCAAAGACATCTGGGGAGGCAGAGAGAGCAAAAGTAAAAGTGTACTGCACTTTATATGATCAAAATTAATGAGCAGGTAAATCTTTAAAAAAATGTATTTATAGCTCATCTTTGTTCTAAAAAGTGTTTTGAGTAGCTTTTTAAAAATAGAAACACAGGGCTTCCCTGGTGGCACAGTGGTTGAGAGTCCGCCTGCCGATGTAGGGTACACGGGTTCGTGCCCCGGTCCAGGAGGATCCCACATGCCGCAGAGTGGCTGGGCCCGTGAGCCATGGCCGCTGAGCCTGCGTGTCCGGAGCCTGTGCTCCGCAATGGGAGAGGCCACAAGAGTGAGAGGCCCGAGTACCGCAAAACAAAAAAAACATAACAAAAACAAACAAAAAAATAGAAACACAATTTCTTTTTTTTTACATTTTTATTCATTCATTCATTCATTCATTGCGGTACGCGGGCCTCTCACTGTTGTGGCCTCTCCCGTTGCGGAGCACAGGCTCCGGACGCGCAAGCCCAGCGGCCATGGCTCACAGGCCCAGCCGCTCTGCGGCATGTGGGATCTTCCCGGACCGGGGCACGAACCCGTCCGTGTTGCCTGCATCAGCAGGTGGACTCTGAACCACTGCGCCACCAGGGAAGCCCCGAAACACAACTTAAAGTAAGGAAACGCAGCTAAGAGAATGAAAAAGTAAGAAAAATGTGATAAGGCCAAGAAAGGCTGGTGCCCAGAGTGCTTGCAGTTCAGGCTGGAACACTTGTCAGAGGGGCTGTGACTCCAACTCTGGCCTCAACAGCCCTCTGCAGCAGAGGACGGAAAAGCAGTAAAGTGAGTGACCAACAGCACGACCCAGGACTAAAACCTGTGAGGCCGACCACCTATGGCTCCACCATCAGAGTCCAAGTCCGTGGGCAGGGGATGGGGGTAGGGGGGATCTCGACTTCCTACAGATGGACGTACAGACACAGATGTTAACAGATACTCCTTCTGAGTAAAGCATGACATCTGTACATAGTAGCAGTGCACAACACCTTAGATATCAGATACTAGAAAAACACTACCATCCTCACCTAGACAAGCAGAATTCCAATGTTTTTTTAAGTACTTCCCGGGGGTCTTCCTGGCTTTCTGGTTGAGATTCATTTCCTCCTACAGAGAAGCAATGGAAAAACGGCTTAAATTTACCAAGCACGTGATTCAGTATAGCAATTCTAATGTTTTCAATATACACAGTAATTTATCTACATAATGTATAGAGAATATAAGAAAAATGATATTTTACAAGGCAATCAGAGGCAAAAAAACAAAACAAAAAAAACACTCTCCCCCAAACAAAAACACAGTTTCAAAAAATAACCTGAGGGCTTCCCTGGTGGTGCAGTGGTTAGGAATCCACCTGCCAATGCAGGGGACATGGGTTCGATCCCTGGTCCGGGAAGATCCCACATGCCGCGGAGCAACTAAGCCCATGCACCACAACTCTAGAGCCCGTGAGCCACAACTACTGAGCCTGCGAGCCACAACTACTGAAGTCCAAGCACCTAGGGCCCGTGCTCCACAACAAGAGAAGCCACCACGATGAGAAGCCTGTGCACTGCAAGGAAGAGTAGCCCCCATGCGCCGCAACTAGAGAAAGCTCGCATGCAACAGCGAAGACCCAATGCAAAAAAACCCTGAGGAGTAAGATTTATTAGCAAAGTTTAGCAGGTGCTTTTTATTACAAAATAAGTATAAGCTTATTTAATGCTTTGTCTCAATTCAAAAAGGATTTTCAAGTAACCTAGAAGCACACGAGATACTAAACATGTAATAAAATATACAGGAAATAATCAAAATAACTAAAAGTTTTTTTGCACACTACTATATAGATTTGCATGGCATAATAATACATGAAGAACTTTCTAACAAGAGACACTTGTATTTTAAAAGTCAAAGTTAAAGACCATCAAAAAAGCAAAGACAAAGTGGGAACACTGATGACAAATAAGGACAGAGAGCTTGTGTGTGTTTTATGTAAAGAGCTTTAACAAAATCCATCCCCCACCAGCAAAAAACAAAACAAAACAAACAAAACCAATGGAGCAAATGAGACAAAATCAGAAACGGCCATTGAAACCACAATCTCATTTCATTCCTTCATCCAGAAAGGCCTCTCCTGAGCACCATTTAAATTCACATTGAACAGATATGTCCTGTCCCTCCTTTAGCTATCTCCTGCATGCCGGGCACTGCTGTGGAACTGCTTACTCAGCCTCAATGAGGCAGTCTCTGCTCTTATTGGGAGGCAATCAATAGTCAAACAAGTCAACAGTAAACAGGTAGAATGTGACACAATGGAGAAAACCACAGGGCGCGGGCAGACCTAATTGTGCAGAAGGAAGAATCAGCAAGCTCGAAGACAGGTCACGTGTAATTAGCCAGTTACAGGAACAAAGAGAAAAAAGGATGCAGGACAAGGAAGAAAGCCTACATGACTTGTGACATACCACCAACTGTACTTCTATACACTAACAACAAACTACCTGAAAAAGAAATTAAGAAAACAATCCCATTCACCATTGAATCCAAAAGAATTAAATACCTAGGAATAAATCCAACCAAGGAGGAGAAAGATCTGTAAGCTGAAAACTTTAAGATACTGATGAAAGAAATTAAAGACAAATGAAAAGCTACCCCATGTTCCTGGATTGGAATAATTAATACTGTGAAAATCTCCATGTAAAAATTTCCAAAGCAATCTACAGATTCAATGCAATCAATTCCTATCAAAATTCCAATGGCATTTTTCACATAAATACATCAAACAATCCTAAAATTTGTATGGAAACACAAAGACACTGAATAGCAAAAGCAATCTTGAGAACCAAGAACAAAGGTGGAAGCATCATACTTCCTGATTTCAAACTACTTTAAAAAAAGCTATAGTAATCAAAAAAGTATGGTACTAGCATAAAAACAGACATATAGACCAATGGAACAGAACTGAGAGCCCAGAAATAAACCTGTATATTTATGATCAACTGATTTTCAACAATGCTGCCAAGGATACTTAAGGGGGAAAAGGACAGTCTCTTTAATAAACAGTGTGGGGAAAGCTGATGGCCACATGCAAAAGAATTAAATGGAACCCTTATCTTACATCATATACAAAAACCAACTCAAAATGAATTAAAGACTTAAACGTAAGACCTGAAACTGTAAAACCACCGAAAAACATGTAGGAAAAAATGTCCTAAACATCGGTCTTGGCAACAATTTTTTTGGATATGACACTAAAAGCACAGGCAAGAAAATCAAAAATAAACAAGTGGGACACTACATTCTATTTAAAAGCTTTTGCACAGCCAAGGAAAGCATCAACAAAATGAAAAAGCAACCTACTGAACAGGAGAAAATATTTACAAATCATGTACCCGGTAAAGGGTTAATATCCAAAACATAAGGAACTCACACAACTCAGTAGCAAAAAAAACTCTGATTAAAAAATGGGTAAAAGACCTAAATAGACATTTTTCCAAAGAAGACATACAGATGGCCAAGTGGCACGTGAGAAGATGTTCAATATCTCTCATCACTAGGGATGTGCAAGTCAAAAACCACAATGAGCATCACCTCACACCTGTTAGAATTGTTATTATCAAAAACAGGTAACTAATAACAAGTGTTGGCAAGGATGTGAAGAAAAGGGACCCCCTTTGTATTATTGGTAGGAATGTAAATTGGTGCAGCCAATGGAACACTATGGAAAAGTGTGGAGGTTCCTCATAAAATTAAAAATAGCACCACTACCACATGATCCAGCAATCCCACTACTGGGCATATATACAAAGGAAAGGAAGTCAGGATCTCAAAGATATGTCTGCACCTCCATGTTCACTCGATTATTATTTACAATAGCCAAGACGTGGAAATAACCTACGTGTCTACTGATGAATGGGTAAAAAAAATGTGGTATACACACACATACATACACACACACACACACAAATGGAATATTATTCCACAAGAAAGAAGGAAATCCTGCCATTTGCAACAACATGAATGAATCTGGAGAATATTATGCTGAGTGAAATAAGTCAGACAGAACCCAAAAAAACTACACAATGTCACTTACATATGGAATCTAAAAAAACTGAACACATGGAACCAGAGGGTAAGAACCATAGCTGCCAGGGGCTGGAGGTGGGAAAATGGAAAGATATTGATCCAAGGATACAAACTTTCAGTTATAAGATGAATAAGTTCTGGGGACCTAATGTACACCGTGGTGATTATAATTAATAATACTGTATTGTATACTTGAAATATGCTAAGAGAGTAGATCTTGTGTTCTCAGCATACCAAAAAAAAAAAAAAAAAGGTAAGTATGTGAAGTGGTGGATATCAAACCATCATGTTGCTGTATACCTTAAGTATAATTAATTTTTACGTGTCAATTATACCTAAATAAAGCTAGAAAAAACTGTAACCTACCCTACCATGCTTTGTCTTTTCCACTGTGTTTTATCACCCTTACATTATATAACATGAACTTATTTATTATGTGTATTATGAATAGTCTCTGCCCGATAAGATGTAAGCACAGTAGGGCAAAGGCTTTCATTGATCATATTCACTGATGTGTCCTAAGTAAATCTGGCATGTGGTGGGTTTTGAATGAGTTTTTTTTTTTTTTTTTTTGCAGTATGCGGGCCTCTCACCGCCACAGGCTCCAGACGCGCAGGCCCAGCGGCCATGGCCCATGGGCCCAGCCGCTCCGCGGCACATGGGATCCTCCCAGACCGGGGCACGAACCCGCATCCCCTGCATCGGCAGGCAGACTCCCAACCACTGCGCCACCAGGGAAGCCCGAATGAGTATTTTTTTTATTTAAAAAAAAAAAAAAAAAACAATAGGTGAAGCAAGTTTTCCAGATGTAGAGCATCGGCTCCTGAGCGATAAAGACACACAACGGTCGTGGGCCTGGGCTCAGGAAGCGGGAAGCAGATGGAAGCCAGCGGGCTCAATGAGTTCGGGGCGTGGGACAGAGTGCACTGGGAGGGCGCCCAGAGGCGTGGGGAACCCCCGGAGGCAGGTGCGTGTTCTATGCACATCACAGGTATGATGGACTCCCTGAGGCCAGGAAAGAACCACTTGAAAGGAAGAAGGGAGCTCACATATCCTGCTGCACAGTGCCTGCTCCACCAGCTGGCCTGGAAGACCTCACGCTCACAGAGCCCCAAACACACTGGCAAGAGGAGAGAAGGGTCTGGCCTCAGAAGTGGGAAATAATGAGCCCCAGACTGAGCACTGCTCCACTTATGCCTAACAAATCATAAAACAAGATATGAAAGGATCCATTTGTTTCCAAGTAACTTTGTGGCATCCTGGAACAAGAACCAAAATATCTATAGAAATATAAAAATATTAAGTACCTAACAAAGTCAAATCCAGTCCAACCAAAAATTACAGTGAGTGTAAAGAAACCTATCCCACACAGATGTTAACATTAACTGACAAAGACATTGTAATGGTTATCCTACCTGTACCCCACATGCTCCAAAGGTTAGGTAGAAACATGAAAAATATAAAAAAAGACCCAAATAGAATTTGTACAGATGAAAACTACAATGTCTGATATCAAAAATATAGTTTGTGAAATTAACAACTGATCAGATAGTATAGAAGACTACTGAACTTGAAGATATGAGAAACTTTCCAAAATGAAACAGAGAAATAAGATTTTTTTTAAAAAGGACAGAGGATCACTTCGAGGGACTTAATATAGGTATAACTAGAGATCATGTAGGAGAAGAAATGGCAAGGTGGGGGAGGAGCATTTGAAGATATTACAGCCAAGATATTCCAAGTTTGATGAAAACATTTATAAATCACAGATCAAGAAGCTCAACAAAGCCCAACCACAAGAAACAAGATTACCTTTAAGACTAAGATACATCATAATCAAAATACTCAAAACTACTATAATGAGAAAAATCTTAAAAGCAGCAAGAATTTTTTTTTTCCAGTACGCGGGCCTCTCACTGTTGTGGCCTCTCCCGTTGCGGAGCACAGGCTCCAGACGCGCCGGCTCAGCGACCATGGCTCACGGGCCCAGCCGCTCCACGGCATGTGGGATCTTCCTGGACCGGGGCACAAACCTGTGTCCCCTGCATTGGCAGGCGGACTCTCAACCACTGCACCACCAGGGAAGCCCTAAAAGCAGCAAGCTTTTAAACAGTGGAACAAAGTTAAGGATGATACAGTTATCAGAAATAATGCAGGTAAAAAGAGAGCACCACAGTATCTTTAAGGCCAAGAGAGGGAGATCAGGATTTACACATAGGAATAAAGAATACCAGAAATGCTAACTGCATGGATAAGTATGGAAGCTTGCTTTCTTATAAAATACCATTTTCCAGTACAAGGAACCAAGGTTCCTTGGAGAAATGGCTGATTCTAGGACCAGAGCAGCCAGAATGAGAACAAAACAACAAACCCTTCACTGATGGGATAGGTCAGATGGAGGAGCCAACTAGAAGAGCTTCCAATGGCCAAAGGTAGAGCATCGGAGCAATCAAATAAAGAAGTGATGATTTTTACACATGGATACAATAACACCCATGAGTCCACACTGATACAAGTCAATGGCTGAACAAATAAATAAATGAGAGGGAAGAGACAAATCCCTATGCATAAGAGTTCCAAGTTATTTATGGAGATTCTCTGCCCTCATGAAGGGGACATTCCTTAAGTGTAGGTTGGGTACAGTCAGTGACTTCCTTCCAAAGAGCACCACATGGAAAGAGGTAGGAAAAAGAGAGTAACTTCACAGTTGAGAAAGCTAATAACAAACCTACTTCAGCCAACTGGTCAAGGTCAACATCAACCGTAATAAATCATGCTGATAGTATGTACCCTTAAAATGATGGGATGAAAACTGCTCTTGACCTCTGTGGTATTCCTTCCCTCAAATCCATCACGATGAGAAAAACATCAAATGAATTCCAGTACCATACAAAATAAATGACCAGTACTGCTCAAAACTATCAAGGTTATCAAAAACAAGTAAAATCTGAGAAACTGTTACAGCCAAGAGGAGCCTTAAGAACACATATCAACTAAATGTAACATGGTGTCCTGGGACAGAAAAAGGACATTAGGTAAAACGTACCAACACTGGTTCAGTAACTGTGGCAAATATATCATACGAATGTAAAATGTTAACAGGAGAAAATGAATGCTGCGTCTATGGGAACTCTCTGTACTCAATCTTCTCAATTTTTCTGTAAGTCTAAAGCTATTCTAAAACAAATAGCAAGGTGAGAGACTCAAACCTAAACATATCAATTACCACAGTAAACATTTATGTTCTAAACATTTAAATTAAAGGTAGAGACCATAGGATCTGACTTATGATCCAAATACTGGTTCTCTGATATGAATATAATCGACAAACCTCTACCCAGATTGACTAGGGGGAGGAGGGGAGAAAAGACATAAATTACCAATAACAGGAATGAGTGATGTGACATGACTACAGATTCTACAGATATTAGAAGTATAAACAGAGTATTATGAGCAATTCTATGCAATAACTGAAAATTTAGATGAAATGGACAAAGTACATAAGTAACCAAAGCTTTCTCAAGAAGAAATAAACCTGAGTAGCCCTATATAAAAAAACAAACTGTAGCTGACAACTTTCCCACAATCAATACTCTAGGCTCAGATGGCTTCATTCTTCATTTAAGGAAGAAATAAACTCTTCCCAAAAATTTAATAGGAGGGAAAACATCAAAAATACAGCTACACAGCAATATTCCTCATGAACACAAGTGTACAAATTCTAAGCAAAATTATGGCCAGTCTAATCCAACAATATATCAGAAGTGTATTACATCCTGACCCAGTGAGGCTTACCCCAGGAATTTAAGGTTGGTTAAACATTAAAAAAAAAAAAAAAAAAAAAAATCAATGTAATTCATCTTAACACACTAAAAAAGAAAAAAAGTATTTGGTCATTGCCATAGATGAAGAAAAAAGTATCACAAACTCCTCTTCAACCATTTCTCTTTAAAACTCTCAGCAAATCCTAACAGAAGGGTACCTGTCAACCGATAAAGGTCATATACGCAGAACTACAACTAACATTATACATAATGGTGAAAGACAATGTTTTCCCCCCTAAGATCAGTCAGATATTTGCTCTCACCACATCTGTTCACCTTTGTAAGGAAGGATCTAATCAGCGCAACCAGGCAAGATAAAGGAATAAAAGGCACCAAATTGGATAGGAAATAAAACTGAATTTATTCATAGATAACACGATAGCCTATACAGAACATGCAACAGAATCTACAAAATAGTTTCTAAAACTAGTAAGTGAGCTTAACAAGTTTTCAGGGTATGATATCAATTTATAAAAATTAATTATATTTCTATCTACTAGTAACAAACAGTTGCAGATTGAATTTTTAAAAATGACTTACAATAGCACCAAAAAATATGAGATACTTAAGGATAAATTGGACAAAAGATGTGAAAAGCCAGTAGGCTGAAAACTGAAAAATACAGTCAAGAGAGATTAAAGAAGATCTGAACAAGTGGAGACATACACCATGTCACAAACATCTAGCCAAGATGTCAATCTTCTCCAACTGATCTACAGAGTCAATGAAATCCCAATAAAAATCTCAGCATTCTACAGAAACTGACTGGCTCATTCTAATTTGCATGGAAATGAAAAGGACCTAGAATAGCCAAAATAACTCTGAAAAAGAAAAAATCTGGAAGACTAATACTACCTGTTTTTAAGAATTATTTACAGTAAGCAAAACAGCGTGGTTTTGTTGTCCCAAGAGATGGATGGAGAAGAGACAGTCCAGAGACAAACCGACATACTCAGGGACAAATGATTCTGACAGAGGCACAAAGGCAGTGCAGTGGGGAAAGGAGAGTCTTTCTGACGAATGGTACTGGAACAGTGGCATATCTACATGTGAGAAAAAAACAAAAAAGAACTTTGCTTCACACCTCAGACCACATACAAAAATTAACTTAAAATGGGCCACAGACCTAAAAAATGTAAAATTTAAAACCATACAACTTATAGTAGAAAAGCTTTGCAACCTTGGATTTCGCAGGAAAAACACCAAAAGCAAGATCCATAATTGGACGATATAAAAGATTTTAAACTTTTGCTTTTCAAAAGATATTGTTAGGAGAACAAAAAGACAAGCCACAGACTGGAAGGATGTATTTGCAAGTTATATATCTGGTAAAGACTTGTGTCCAAAGAACTCTCAACTCAATAATAAATCAACCCAGTAAAAACATGGGCAAAAGACTTGGACAGACCCTTCACCAAAGAAAACATACACAGATGAAAAGATGTTTTGCACCGTTAGTCATTAGGAAAATACAAAGTAAAACCACAATAAGATTCCACTGCCTACCTTTTAGAATGGCTAACATTAAAAGATTGACCGTATCAAGTGCCGGTGAGGACGTGGAGCTGCTGGAGCTCTGATCCACTGCAGGTGGGAGTGCAAAGGGTGAAGATAAACCTATGCCTAATAGATGATGCATCTACTCCATTCCTATGTATTTACCCAAGAGAAATGAAAACATATGTACATATAAACCCTTGTTTATAAATGTCCATAGCAGCCTTATTTGTAAGAGCCTCAAACTGGAAACAATCCAAATAGTCATCAGCAGGTGAACAGAAAAACAAACAGTGGTATATGATGAACTGAAATACTATTTGGCAATAAAAAGGAAAGGCCCATAAATGTTATTACATGAATGAATCTCAAAATTAGTAAGTAAAAAAAGCCTAAGAAAAAGCACATACTACAAAACTCCGTTTACATAAAATTCTAGAAAACCCAAACTAATTTACAGTGACAGGAAGCAGATGAGCAGTTGGCAGGGACAGGGAGCGGGCAGGAGGAAGGGCACAGGTAGCTTCGTTATCTTGACTGGGTCATGGTTTTTCATGTGTACACACACCTCATCAAATTCAGTAGAGAAATCAGTGAGGAAGGGAAGAGTCAGCAAGTCAATTCTAGAATGCACTGAATACTGTGCTTTAAACTACGGAAAATAAAACTTATAGAAAGGTTAGGGTATTCCAAACATGTGATGTTTATGGTACATCAATTATGCTTCATTAATGCTCTATACCCCAAGGTTGGTAGATGTGAAATAGCCATCCAGAAGCTGGGCTGCACGGGGCCACGCAGCCCCTCTAGTCCGAGACCGTGAATGGAAAATGAGACCATTCCACACTGCTATAATCCTTTTCTTCACCCACATCTGTCTATCTGCTCAGGAACAGACACAGAGTAGGTAGAGAATTATATTTAAACAAGATGGAGGCATTTGCTAAGCAACTGTGAAGAAGTTAGATGCAAGGAAGTAACTGAAATGATGGTCTGTGTAATCCAGGCAGAGTGAGGAGGGAAGCAAGGGTCCAGGCAGGCATGTGACCACAAAGGTCAGTCAGTGCCAACCGAAGCAGAAACCGTGTGGATGAGGTCTTCGTGGGGCCCCTTCAAGGGGAAAATAAACAAATATTTAATGCCAAACACTTACACGGTGCTTATTACATACCTCTCGTACATAACATCACAGCTGGTGGTGAGAAAGGGAGGACAGGCTTTCTTAGTCATGTAACCTTCTCTAACCCAAGCGTGTCTCTAGACAGTCACACAGGGTCCTGAACATGCTCCACAGGCAGTTGCTCTGCTCAACTGCTGGCAGCCAGTTTCAGGGAGTTATTTCTTTCCACTCAAGCTTTCCCATCCAACTGGCAATAATGAGAGTGTAGTCTACCCCTAAGGTCTGTTGGGGTTTTAAAAATTGTTTGGTTCTTTTAGATCAAGGCAGAAACAAAATCGGAGGTGAGCAATTGGTGTCCCATTACCTACAGCCATTTCTATGCTGGTCCACACCCTGGACCCCAAAAGAGAACTGCTCTCTTCCTCTTTTCCTTCTTCTGAAAAGCTTTAAATATCCCTTTTATAGAAAGCCAACTCCTTTTGGGTTTGACTCTCAATTTCAACATTAACGTTCCCTCTCTGTACTTTTATCGACGTTTTGCCCTACAGTCAGTTTTCCGCTTCTCCTATTGAAATCTGATTTGCCATTCAGGAACTATTCAGGTCTTACATTCCCTGTGAGGCCTCTGGACCAGAACCTCTCACCTCTGCATCAACAGAAGAGTCAGTTTAAAGGAGAATCAAAGGAAGCAGTGAAAGGCACATTGTTTAGGGAAAGATTTAACAAGCTGAATTTTTAAAAGCACACAAACCTCTGAACAGGGCAAGGGTGGCCATTGTCGGTACATGTGTGCACAGAGATATTGGACTAGAAATGGCCTGGGGCTCTGACGGCGTGTTGGGACCACCTAGTGTGCACCCCAGCTCGCTCCAGCCCCTCTGGCTCTGGCCCGCTCTCCACTAGGGTGGAAGAACCACTGCGGGGTCGGGGGGTCTGCACACATTTAGAGGGAATGGAACCAGCTCAAACCCAACCCTCAAGGCTTCTGTTCCAGCACCATGGGCCCCCCAACCCCCCCAGCCATGATAGTTACCTGTTTTATCTAATTTCATAGAGACAGAGAAAGTTAAACAAAATGAGAAGACAGAGGAATATGTTTCAAATGAAAGAAAAGGAAAAAACCCTGTAAAAACCCCTAATGAAACAGATAAATAACTTATCAGATAAAAAATTCAAAGCATTAGTAATAAGAATGCTAACTGAACTAGGGAAAGGAACAGATGAACACAGTGAGAATTTTAACGAGAAACTAGGAAATATAAAAAAGAACCAGTCGGAACTGAAGAATACAATACCTGAAATGAGAAAGACAGTACAGGGAATGAAAGCAGACTAGGCGACACAGAAGAACACATAAGTGATCTAGAAGATAGAATAATGGAAATCACCCAATAAGAACAGCAAAGAGAAAAATAAATTTTTTAAAATGAGGATAGTTTGGGACTTCCTTGGTGGCACAGTGGTTAAGAATCCACCTGCCAATGCTGGGGACACGGGTTCGAGCCCTGGTCCAGGAAGATCCCACATGCTGTGGAGCAACTAAGCCTGTGCACCACAACTACTGAAGCCCGCGTGCCTAGAGCTTGTGCTCTGCAACGAGAGAAGCCACCACAATGAGAAGCCCGAGCACCACAACAACGAGTAGCCCCCGCTCGCCGCAGCTAGAGAAAGCCCGCGTGCACCAACAAAGACCCAACACAGCCAAAAAAATAAATAAGTAAAATGAAATGAGGATAGTTTAAGGGACCTCTGGGACAACATCAAGCATACTAACAATCACATTATAGGGGTTCCAGAAGGAGGAGAGAGAGAAAAGGGGGTAGAAAATGTATCTGATGAAATTATGGCTGGAAACTTCCCAAAGCTGAAGAAGTAAACAGATATCCAGGTACAGGAAGCACAGAGGGTCCCAAACAAGATGAATCCAGGGACCCACACCACAACATATTATAATTAAAATGGTAAAGGTTACAGAGAGAATTCTAAAGACAACAAGAGAAAAACAAAGAGTCACATACAAGAGAACCCCCATAAGGCTATCAGCTGATTTTCCTGCTTAAACTCTGCAGGCCAGAAGGGAGTGACATGATATACTTAAAGTGCTGAAAGGGAAAAACCTGCAACCTAGGATAGTCTATACAGCAAGATTATCCTCCTTCGGAATTGAAGAAGAGATTAAAGAACGTCTCAGACAAGCAAAAAACTAAAATAATTCAATACTTAAACCTACACTAAAAGAAATGTTGAAGGGTCTTCTCGAAGTGGAAAAGAACTAAGAATCTATTGGAAAGGGAAAATTCCACTAGGAAAGGCAGACATATAGCAAGGAATGAAGATTACTTAAGTAAGTCAGTATGTAGATAAGGATACAAACTGTAAAAGCAACTATAACTACAATACACAGTTAAGGGAGAAACAAGAATGTACAAAATGACATCAAAAACAAAATGTGGGGGAGGGGAGTAAAAAAAGAAGGATCTTTTAGAATGTGTTTGAACTTAAATGACTATCAGTCTAAAACAAGTAGATATAGTTATAGGTTAACATCTACAAGGAACCCCATGGTAACCACAAATCAAAAACCTACAATAGATACACAAAAGCTACAGAGAAAAGAACACAAGCATGACACTAAAGAAATCATCAAACCACAAGGGAAGAAACAAAAAAGAAATGAACAAAGAATTAAAAATGTAACATAAAGAAGCCCATACTCTATATGAAAATGAATTCATAAAACAGCTTTACCCGTCTCGCTATTTTCAGGCGGTGATTCATACTCTGAGTGGTCCAGACCCAAAGTGCTCATGGCTGTCTGGTCTGACTCCTGTAAATCTGACAGTGCAGCATTCTCATGACTTTTGTCACCATCACCATTGGTGTCCAATCCTGTAATTAAGAATTTCACCCCAAAAGGCAGGGTTAGAAGAACAGCCTTCTCTTAAAACAAAACAAAAGACTTATACCTGCAGTTACCTGACCTTTTTAACTTGACTGTGAGAAACCTTATTGCTCTTAAATACTGTCACTAACCATGACACAGATCTTAACAAACACTTTCCCAAAGATGAACTACAAGGAAACAAAGCCAAAGCCAAGAGGAAAGATGCCCCTCGCCCCCACCCACTCACCCTCCTGGCCGCGGCCGGGCGTCGCCTCCCAGGCTGCGCTCACACTGCCATCCGCTGCACTACTTGCTTCCAAGTGTAACACAGGAGTCCCCCATACTTTTGCATTAGGGTTTAGCTCTGAAACCTTGGCCGTTGGTACCTAAGAAAAAATGTGATATATTCATTTGTATCCAAATTTCAATCAAATGCAATTTTACTTACTAATTCAGAGTTAAAACACATCCATCTTAGAGAATTTATGGGAAAAAGGCTGAACCTATTTATACGTACGTTTAGGATGAAATCAAGTGAAAAAGTAATAAAAGTTGATGTACTCAGAACTCAACTCACCAGTAGATTTTAAGTTCTTACTAAGTAGAAGGCTCTCTAGAAACAGGAATGAAAGAGTCCCTGCCTTCATGGAGATATCTGATCAACTGTGTAACTGATAAATAACTGGTGATCCAATTATCATTTCTGTTCCAGATTCCCAACACAATTCACAGATTTAGAAATCTGAATATCGATGGATAAAATGTTAAAATAAAGCTCGAACACTCACAGAAGTAAAGGCTGCAGAAAATTAAAGTCTGTCGGAGAGGTGCCTGGTGCGGCCACTCTTTGTGCTCATTTCCAGTTACTCGGCCTCCTCGCTGTTCTGGACACACCGGGCCCTTCTGCTTGCCCGGCTCCATTTGACCAGAACACTCCCAGACGTCCGCACGGCTGGCTCACGCCTTCACACCCCTTGGGGATTGCTGAGGTCTTCCCTGGCACACCCTACTAAACCCACAACCACCCCTGGATTTTTCCTCTCCTGCTTACAAACCTTGAGTGGCTCCCAAAATCTAAAAGAAAGTTGATGTCCTGGGGACAGCTGCCCCCCAAACTAACTCCAGTTCTACTGCCATGATTCCTGAGCAAAACCTAGCCAAACGATCTGCCTTTTCCCAGACACCATAAGCCTTAACACCTCTGTGCAGGGGCCAGAGCTTCCAAAGGGAGGGAGACAAGGTTCCAGGTCCCAGAAGCCCCCAGGTAGTGACAGACAGGAGCTTCAAACTGGGAGCAGCCTCACTGCATGACCCCAGAGATGCCGTCTCCAAGGTCAGGGGCACCATGATGAGCCAAGAAGGAAAGAACATGTGGGTTAACAATCCTAAAAAATAAATTCACCCTAGCTGGGGCGATTAAAGTTTGTAGTGAAAGTTTTTCTGAAATTGAGCATAGAGACTGATGTGGATTAAAACTACAGAATATATTCTGTTCATACCTAGGAGGCATGGGCAATAAACTTCATGCCCACAAAACCAGGGACCTAAGTGAGGGCCTATCTGGAGTCCTTTTAAGTAAAGTACTGGATAGGGCAAAGAATAGGGTCCCCCTTCTCCTTCAAGAATATCATTCTCAAGAAGCACTTACTCTTCAAGCTCCCTTCTTAAATGACATCTAAACTTCCAGCTCATTTCTGGTCTCTGCTTCTGCACATCCACTCATCTCTCCAACAAATTCTGAAATTCTCACTAAGTGCCCGGTACAGCACGAGGCGATCAGAGTATCATGGGGAACAGGCAGAAACAACTGCTGCCTTGAGCACAGCAACGCAGAAGATGCTCCGCACCTCACAGACACCACTGCCCTTCTCAGCAGTTACACTTTTTCAATCTGTTCTCTCTTTTTTTTAACTCAAATCTTTATTTTCTTTCCTATTCTAATACTAGCGTAAATCACCTTTTCTGGTTAGACCCAGTCTCGTTCTACCACACAACACACATCAAGTTTCCCACCCACGGCACATACTCCCCTGACCTCATGGACATGCTATACATTCTCTAAATTCCCAACACCAACCCACACTGGTCTTTTCCATTTTTAGCACCATCTTCAGTTGGCTACACTGCATCACCGACACACATTTTTTAGCTCACTAACACACACACACACACACACACACACACACACACACACACACACACACACACACACACACACACACACACACACACACACACACACACACACACACACGGTCCTGGGAGCACCCTGCCTGCAAGCAGCATCCCAGGGCCGCGTGCTCCTCCCCCTCTGCTCGCACCGCAAGGACATGTCCTGTCCTCTCTGCGGCCTGAGGGTTCCCGGACGTCCACCCTGGGCACACTTCACGGCTGACACCTGGCAGTCCTGAGCTCAGCATGGAGCTGCCTGAGAAACATGCAGAAGGAATGAATGTTTAATAACGTAATAACAGAAAATTCTACTTTCCACTATTTGACAACTTGTGCAGGTTTTATGCCACAGCTGAATGGAACCATATCTGTACACAATTTACTACTTCTAAAGCAGTAAATCAAGTATTAGGGATTTACCAGTTTTGAGCAGTTAACAAGTATTCAAGAGGTACTCTGAGGTGTGACATGGGATGCAAGAACAGAGACATGATTAAGGGGGAACAACATGACAGCTAGCACGAGGGCCTGCTGGGTGACAGGCGCACACCACGCACATACCTGCGTTTAATCCTAACACCCTAGGAGGCAGTGGTCATCACACCCCATTCCACAAGGAAGAAAACCAAGGCAGAGAAAGGTTAAGTAACTTGCCAACAAAAATTATGGTAATTAGAAAACTGTATTCTAATATCAGGAAAAACAAAACATTTATCAAGAGTTCATTAACTTCATGTAACTCACATGAGAAACAACTTGTACTAAAAATATTTCTTTAAAAATGTAGCTACTCTCTTGCAGTCACAGGGACCTCCAACTGATTATCAACAACTCAAGTTTCATCTGCACAGCTTCCTAAGTCTTATTTTTCCACTGAAAAATCATGGCTAAGCAATGGTTATTAGAACCAGCGGTGAGCTGACCTTAAAGGCTACATGCTGAAGCCATCCTATACAAATGACCAATGTTACTCTTTGAAGAGTACAGTATCCCCAAATTCTTGACACTCCAAAGAAACTTTCTAAGCCTCTAAATGCTACGCTCCATTAACAAAAATAAATAACCTACCAACTCAGAAACTTACATTTTCTGGCCAGGAAACAGAATGGTCCCACTGACAAGTAACTGAGTAGGAACTAGAGTAACTAACATCAGAGGAAGGGAAAGGCACATGGAGAACATAAAATAGGTGAGATAATGGAGGAAAAGAAGCACTCGTTTTCTATTTTAAGTTAGCATGGACTACTCCTGGATTTGCCACTAAGTTTAGTAAGGTTTTACAGTCATGACATCTGTAACTCTGGCTTTTTATTTGTAAAATGGAATAACAGTGGCTACTTAAGACTAGTTTAAAAAGATGTCTGTACAAGCACTTTGAGAACTGGAGTTCTGAACAAAGAGCACTCTCATTAAATGTAGTCTGTCAAATTAGAATACTGGTGGGCACATCTCACAATTGAAAAGCTAATTCAGAACAGTGCACACGTACCTCACCCACGTGTGTAAGAGCAAGACCCATGGGCACTCTACTTGAGGTACAGGCACGGACTCTCGCAGCCAGGTGTCAACCACATCCACTGATGGAAATGATTAGGTAGCGTTTTGCCTCCATAACTCCTTAAGGAACAAAACTGATTAACTTGAATGGAACTGTTTCTGGTAAAACTCCCAAATGTGGGCATGGAAAGGAAAGAAAGGAGGTTAATGGATAAATTATAGGATTTAATTTCTACTTGTTTATTTCCATATAATAGGCATAACACTGGAGCCACATCTATCTCCTTACTATTACCATTTTTCTTGCCTAATGCAACAAAAATCACTAAAAATAAACTACTGATTGAATGAGATTTTGCTATTACAAGTATGCAGGTCCAAAGGACAGCTTTAAGAGCAAGACTAACTTCCTGTTTGTTGAATGTTTCACTTATTACAGAAATTCTAGGAAGATGCTCAAACTAGCTGCCTGTTGCAGGATCATTTGCGAAGGTTCTCCCAAACCAGTGGGGCCTGAGCACTGAGGTCCAAAAAGCTCTGCAGGTGCTTCTGACTAAAAGAAGACAGAACCAAGATTTTGGAGCCAGTTAAAAGCATCAAGTTCTACCTCCCTTAGATGGCTACCATACAAAAACAGTGGAAAGCACAGATTTTAATGCCTCTACATTCTGCAAGTGTAAACTTCTTAGAAGTGACTTTAAACACCCAATGGGCCAAAAGTTTGTTCCGCTCCAACGAGGGGCTGGTGGTGAGGACAGGATGGATGAAGACTGAGGGGAGCAGCCTCTGGGGGCACATGCATCTGATGACCAGCATGCAGGGGTTAGTGCTAACGAGAGTTGACACGTAGATTCTGGCTTAAATATACTAACCAGTGAACCAAATTCACGTTCTTCAGTTTGGAAATGGTTAAATTGATGTTATACTAACTTATAGCTTTACAATAACATTCAAACGACTGCCAATTGTTTAGAATAAATCTTTGTTAATCTGAGTTAAAAGCAATCAAAATGAAAGATTAACACATCACTGCACAATAATAAGAACTGGTACAGCATACTTACTAACTGTCCACCTCTCTCTTGCCATCCCCAAATAACACCATCTTCTGCCACTGGTAGCTGATAAGGGGGCTTTTCCATCCAAAACAAAGAGATCTCTAGGTCCTGTGGCTTACTGTGCAGGTCCTCACTAAATATCTGCTCTTCTAATGTGTCTTTCGCAGCTGTATTAGTCCACGGGCAGCCCACTTGATATCCACAACCGTCTGCCAGCCCTTCAGAAAACATCTGTCTTGCCAACTCTGCCATCGGGTAACAGGAAAGTTCATTCAAAAACTGGGAGTACAGTTCCTCTGGGAAGCTCTGCAAATCCCCCTTTGAGGGCTTTTCAGATATGAGTGGTAGAACAGTGTCCTTGCAACCTGGTACTGCTATTTCCTTGCTGTCACCTGGGATGACGGGAATCACCTGCGGACCATCGAGAGGAGCAGCTGAGTATCCGTCCACTTCGGCAGGGTCAACACCAGCCAAGCAGGAGCACCCCGCACGAGCGCCCCCTAACTCCATTCTTCCAAAGATCACCTTTGAACTTCCCACCAAACCCACTTCCCTATGTAACCCAGGTCCCTGCACAGTGGGCCTGGCACCCCTTTGTCTGAAACGGCGTGCATGTCTACTTGTCCCGCGCAGACCCACACAGCTGATGATGCCGGGACCACTGCCGCCTTCCTTCAGACAAAGCATCTCCTCCTCTTCTCCACCGAGCAGCTCTGGTTTTCCCACCCCCAATGCACGTCCACCGGAGGCATAAAAAACTTCTTCAGCTGACTCGGAGAAAACCTGCTTCAGTTGCGGGCTCCCACCATTGTCCACAGAGTTCATCTGCACTACTTCTGACTCCCGCGCACCTGGACTCGAACTCTGGTTTAAAGCTGGCACAAGGCTAAGATCTTCATATCTGTCGTCATTCACTCTACAAGTTTCATCATTTTTTTCTACTTGATTTGTTTCAAAGTCAGGGTTTTTTGCTACACTAGAACTAACACAAGCCAGCACATCCTGACTGTGCACCACCTTGCATTTTTGTGCATTTGTTTCCCAGTCAAAGGCTGTTTTAGGGTCTGACTGGACACTTCCTATGTCAATTTTACTGGTTTCTCTGTGATTGGCTCTCAATGATTCTTGTTCAGCACTTTCTAGTCTGTGAGGGTGACTCCCTGAGCTCTTCACACACGTTTCATCCTCTGTTTCACATTCCTCTTCAGCGCAGGTGGAAATACATGCAGAGGAAATGAAGTCACTCTTGAGCCACCTGGAGCCACAGAGAGACTCACCGTTTCGGGGCACTTCCTGTGAGTTTCGGAACACTCCCTCCACGTCTGCTGCCTGCACTGCACACGTTACATCACTGATCTGCGCCTTGCTGGCCCTAATGTCTGCACTCAGATGTACCTGACAGGCAGCTCTCCATTCAAAAGCCCTCGAACCACAACCCTCATCTTCAAAAATGCTAATTTCATCCTCATGTTGATAAGATGAACTATTTTGAGACTGCAAAGACAATTCTGCTTTGTTTGCAAGCTGGCTGCTTCCCACTTCCAAGCTGTAGTCACCCTGGTGCTGCTCCTCAAGCATCACTGGCCCCAGGAGGAACTCAGTGCCTGGATCATCACATCTGTTAGGGGCTGATTCTTGGATATTTGCATGAATAGGAAGACACTCATTTCCAAAGCTCAGTGAAGTGATACATCTTTCTGAACTTAAATTGATTCTATCTAGACTTATGGAAAGGAGACTGTCTGATCTGCTAACGTCTAAACTGGAACAATCATTGTCTTTTAGTGGTTTTATAGAGTTATTTTCTCCTTCCTTTTCAGAGTTTAAACTCTGATGTACAGTAGCTGTTATAGCACCAGAATCACCGTTTCTTTCAACGTTTGAAGTGCCATTAATTAAATTAACATGTGAATCAGCCACCTGACCTCCCGGTCCTGAACTGCAGTGCTCTCTCCCTTCTGGAACAGTGCACACACACAGTAGCGAGTCAATGTCTGTGCTGATATTTAATGTGGGGAGTGTGCCAACATTACATAATACACTCCTTTCTGTGTAATCTTCAGGAAACCTGGTGGAAGTCTTTGCCTGCAGGTCACCGATGTTTACTTTACAGGGTGGGTCACCATCACTCAAAAGTTCAGAACTAGGTTCAGTTTTCTCGTTAAAAGCTTCCTTCCTTTCCCCTGGGAGTGGCCTGCCCTGCAGGGATGGCTCTGCCCGCGGTGCCTCTGACTCCCCTGGCCCTTGGGCAGCATTGTCTGGTGGCCAGGCCCCTCCGCAGACCCCCTTGGAGGTGACAGCTGGACGACTCTCTGGAGCCGCAGCTGTTCCATGCACATGAGCACACAGCTCATCTCCAACGTCCGGGCCGTCAGGGTCAATAACACAAATACTGTAAAACCCGCTCTCTCGTGAATTCCTACATCGTTTGTGGTCACCACAAATAGGATCTCCACCCTCCCTCTCCCCACGATTCAAACCTGCAGAGTTAGCAGCGCTGCCAATCTGAACAGTTACCGCTACCTCATTCTCTACTGCAGAGCTTTCCCAGGTGGTTGGGTGACAGCAGGGAGGGTGACTGCCAAGGCCCCGGTGGGAGGGCACCCGGGCACGTGAGCGGGGTCCCTCGCCCTCAGGGAGGCCCCCGCTCAGAGGGGCGCAGGCACCTTCACCACCCCACCCGACAGCAGAGACGTCGGGGTTCTTGTCAGCCTCACCCACACTTTCAGACCCAGTTAAGAACCCAGATGTGGGAGAGGAGACCGAGTTAAGTGGCTGCCCTGGCATTGTACCCTGTCTGTGCACCGGCCTCACAAAAACCCCGGCCCACACACCGGCCCTGCGTCCCACTCCATGAAGTTCCTCACCTCCAAAGGTACCGAATAATGAAGATAAAGTTTTACTTATCTTGTTCTCTGGTTCCTTCTCCTCCACAGATTTTTCTAACAGGCCAGTTTTTTCACTGTCATTGTCACTACTTAATTCTTTGCTGAAGCAACAACCCATGTTCGAAAGTTCAAAAGCTCACAAAAAAATGCTTGTCGCTTTCTGAGCCTCCGCAAGTGCATCTCCCACTAACTTTCTATAGTTTCTGATGAGAAGCCGACACCCAGATCCCAAAAATAACCCTCGCACAGCAGTCACATGTCCCTGCCACTCAAGTCCAAAATCCTAATCACAACAGACCCTGTCCAACAGCCATTCTATTCCACACATTAAAACCCAAATGGCACACGGAATCCAAAGACTGAGAACACAGCAAAAAGATTTTCGTATTATTTTTCTTATTCTCATAAACTCAATAAAAAAATAACTAAAATTATTATCCCAGACAGAAGAAGGAATTTCAGACTTTTGCTTTTTCTACAGTGTTTCAGCATTCTCTGAATTATATTTCATGGAATGGTGGCAACCAAAGGAGTTAACATGTATATTCCCCAAAGGGAAACAAGTGTAAAAATTTGTTTTTTAAAATTCTTAGGTACTTATAGTTGAATCTAATTTTCTGCCTTAAAGAAATAAAGTCTGTGAGTGTTTGGGAATGATCGTGCTAGGCAAGAAACTGGAATGGTGTCTGTTAGAGATGCATGTTGAAATGTTTACGGCAAATGGCACGCTGTTAAACCACACCTGGCCTGAAAATAAATAAGTAAATACATACAGACATAACACTTTTTAAAACTGTGTGTGCAGAGGGGAGGAAAAAACAAAATAAAAGCAAAATGTGAGGGTGGGAACTGTTCAAGTCAGAATGGGCACACTGAGGTTCATTTTATTACTCTACTTCTACAGATGTCTGAAAGTTCTAGTTAAGAAAACAGAAAGAGCAAGAGAAAAAGAGAAAGAAAGAAAATCTGCACCTGCCAATCCAATACAGGAATCCCCTTGAAAGCTCCCAAACGAAGCCCTTCTTCGAGCAGTAGGAGCACCGCCACCCTGCACCCTGTGGTCCAGGACCGCTGACACATACAATGGGTCCGAACCTTCTTCAACATCTGTAAGCTTTGTTCTCAGTATAAGAGATTCTTTTTCTTATTATGATTCAGATATGCTACTCTGAAAACAAAATAATTCTGTTAACTCCTCTGCAAGGAGATTTTTCTACTTTAATCTACAAGTTATGGCTGGTGTACTACTAACATTTTACAAAATGCTGATATCTTTTATTTTTTAAAATAAATTTATTTATTTTATTTATTTATTTTTGGCTATGTTGGGGTCTTCGTTGCTGTGTGTGGGCTTTCTCTAGTTGCGCCGAGCGGGGGCCACTCTTCATTGCGGTGTGCAGGTTTCTCACTGTGGTGGCTTTTTTTATTGCGGAGCATGGGCTCTAGGTGCAGGGGCCTCAGCAGCTGTGGCTCATGGGCTCTTAAGAGCGCAAGCTCAGTAGTTGTGGCGCACGGGCTTAGTTGCTCCATGGCACGTGGGATCCTCCTGGACCAGGGCTCGAACCCGTGTCCCCTGCATTGGCAGGCAGATTCCCAACCACCGCGCCACCAGGGAAGTCCCAATGCTGATATCTTTGACGAAAAAAGTTTAGGAGTTCTACTTAAACATGAAGATAACAGGGACACTTCTAAATGTACATAAACTCAAGGACTGAAACCACAGCAGATGATGGTGATGGTGATGATGATGATGATGATAATGGTAGCACTTATGTGCTATAAGAATCTAAGCACACAAATATTTTCATTTTGTCACACATTTATTTGAATTCACACTCCCAACAACCTGGGGTAGATGTATTAACCCCATTCTACCGATAAAGAGGTCTGTCTCTATCACTATAGAGTTAAATATCCCTACAAAAAATGGATTCTTCACCCAGGAAGACACAAACCCTTCATATCTGTGGCATGGAGTTAAATGGAGCAGGAGTTACAGGGGCAAATTCATAAGCTTATCTGCCTAGGTATGTGCCGGTTAGCTTTTACCATGTGTGTAAGCTTTGGCAAATTATTTAGTCTCTTTTTCTCAGTCTTCTCACTTGTAAAATGAGTTGTCGTGATGCTATTAGGTAAAATACTTAGAATCAAACCCCAACATCACTTCAAACTCCTCATAATCTGACCCCAGCCCACCTCTATAATTGCCTCTCATTCTAAGATGCCATCCCCCTCAGCTCCTCTATTTCATCTAAAAAAAACCCAACTGGGAACTCCCTGGTGGGCCAATGGTTAGGACTCGGTGCTTTCACTGCTGAGGGCCTGGGTTCAATCCCTGGTTGGGGAACTAAGATATGTTAGTTTGGCAAGCCTCGCAGCACAGCCAAAAAATAAAATAAAATATAAATAAATAAATTAAAAAACCCCAACTGAATAACCCTGGCATATCCTATCTTTGCTCAAACTGTTTATCAGGTCTCCTCCCCCCAATTTCCAGATCGCACCATCCTTTATAAGGCCACCCCTCTCAATTTTGCAAAACGACTCTCTCCTGTCCCCACACACTGCCCCATTCTTCAAGCCCCTGGGAAAGCATCCTAATAGCAAGTCAGTGTCTGCACCATTGACTCAAAGTGGGGGAATCTACAGGCTCTCTAAAAGAATTAAAGGATGCAGGGCTTCCCTGGTGGCGCAGTGGTTGAGAGTCCGCCTGCCGATGCAGGGGACGCAGGTTCGTGCCCCGGTCCGGGAAGATCCCACATGCCGTGGAGCGGCTGGGCCCGTGAGCCATGGCCGCTGAGCCTGCGCGTCCGGAGCCTGTGTTCCGCAACGGGAGAGGCCACAGCAGTGAGAGGCCCGCGTACCACAAAAAAAAAAAAAAAAAAAAAAGATGCAAATACAAAATTTTAAAGATATGTCCATGTTTGCATGTAGGTTTAAGAGTGCAGTGGTGCTATGTGACAACACCTAAATTAACCTAATTTACTGAGAAAAGAACTGGATGTAAAACGTCATAAATTCATTCAAGCCCAGTGAAGGCCAGGTGACACCAAGGTGCACCAAAGAAACGAATCAACAAAAGCAGTAAGAAGTTATTCACTCGAAATTCTGCAGTTTAGGTTGTGGTAAACTCAAAGAAATTCTGGGTAAACTAGTACCACAAGTACTTGGTGAAACAGCTTTTAGTTTCAGCAAAACATCACCTGCCAGACGAAATGAATGTCATTAATTTGCATTTTATAGGTTTGAACAATCAAGTTTTATATTTGTATAAGAATTCTTATTACATGCAATAAGAATTTATCAGTAGTTCTATGTTATTAAAAAGACAATTTAAATCAATGACAACCTGGAAAAAGTTCTCACATAAAAGGTTATGAGAAAATGTGGGGAAGGGGAGTAAGAAAATACAGATCTTTTAGAATGTGTTTGAGCTTATATGACGACCAGTCTAAAGCAAGTAGATACAGTTATGCGTTAACATACTTGAAAACCAGGGTAACCACAAATCAGAAACATAAAACAGATTCACAAAAACCAAAAAGAAAGGAACTCGAGCATAATACAAAAGAAAACCAACAAACCACAAAAGGAAAAAGAAGAAATACAAAATTAACTGGAAAACAAGATTTAAAGTGGCAATAAATACATACTAATCAATGATTACTTTAAATGTCAATGGACTAAATGTTCCAATCAAAAGACAGAGTGGCAGGGCTTCCCTGGTGGCACAGTGGTTGAGAGTCTGCCTGCCGATGCAGGGGACGCGGGTTCGTGCCCCGGTCCGGGAAGATCCCACATGCCGCGGAATGGCTGGGCCCGTGAGCCATGGCCGCTGAGCCTGCGCGTCTGGAGCCTGTGCTCTGCAACAGGAGAGGCCACAACAGTGAGAGGCCCGCGTACCACAAAAAAAATAAATAAAGACAGAGTGGCAGATTGAATAATAAAATAAGGACCTACAATATGCTGCCTACAGATCACTTTAGGGCAAAAGTCACATATGGACTGGAAGTGAGGAGACAGAAAAAGTCATTTCATGCAAATGGAAATGACAAGAAAGTGGGGGTAGCAATACTCATATCACACAAAATAGACTTTAAAACAAAAGCCATAAAGAAGGACAAAGCCGGACACTATATAATGATAAAACCATCAACAGAAGGAGTGGATATATGCACCCAACATAGGAGCACCTAAATACATAAAACAAATACAACAGACATAAAGGGAAAATTTGATGGGAATATAATAAAAGTAGACTTTAACACTCCACTGACTTCAATGGATAGATCTTCTAGATAGAAGATAAATAAGGCAATGAAGATTCTGAATGACACATCAGAATAGTTAGATTTAGTTGATATTTCCAGGACACTGCATCCAAAAAAACCCCAGAATACACATTCTTTTTAAGTATGCATAGAACATTCTCTAGGGTACAAAACAAACCTCAACAAATTTAACAGTATAAAAATTACTTCAAGCATCTTTGCTGATCACAACGGCATGAAACTAGAAATTCACCACAGAAAGAGAAACAAGAAAAAAAACGATTACAGGGAGACTAAATAACATGCTACTAAGAAACCAATGGGTCAACAATGAAATCAAAGAGAAAATTTAAAACATACCTCGAGACAAATGACAATGAAAACACAACTGTACAAAATCTATGGGATGCAGAAAAAGCAGTTCTAAGAGGGAAGTTCATAGCGATACAGGACTTCCTCAAAAAAAAACAAGAAAAATCTCAAATAAACAACCTAACCTACCACCTAAAGAATCAGAAAAAGAACAAGTGGAACCTAGTGCTGGCAGGAGGGAGGAAATAATAAAGATCAGAAAGGAAATAAATAGAGAGTAAGAAGAAAAAAAACAGAAAAAAAATCAATAAAACCAAGAGCTGGTTTGTTGGGGTTTTTTTTGTGGTACGTGGGCCCCTCACTGCTACGGCCTCTCCTGCTGTGGAGCACAGGCTCCGGACGCGCAGGCCCAGTGGCCACGGCCCCCGGGCCCAGCCGCTCCGCGGCATGTGGGATCCTCCTGGACCAGGGCACGAACCCGTGTCCCCTGCATCAGCAGGCTGACTCTCAACCACTGCGCCACCAGGGAAGCCCAGAGCTGGTTTTTTGATAGGTTAAACAAAAGCAACAAACCTCTGGCCAAGCTCACCAAGAAGAAAAGAGAAGGGATCCAAATAAACAAAATAAGAACTGAAAGAGGAGAAACAACAACCAACACCACAGATTTTTATGGTATTTTAACAAAATACCATAAAAAATATTATGAACAGTTATACGCCAACAAAATGGACAACTCAGAAGAAATGGACAAGTTTCTAGAAACATACAGCCCACCAAAACTGAATCAAGAAGAAACATAATTTGAACAGACCAATCACTAGATGTGAAACAGAATCTGTAATAAAAAAAAAATTCCCTGCAAACAAAAGTCCAGGACTGGATGGCTTCTCTGGGGAATTCTACCAAACGTACAAAGAAGAACTTATACCTAACTTCTCAAACTCTTCCAAAAGACTGAAAAGAAGGAAACACTCCCAAAGTCATTTTATGAAGCCACCATCACCCTGATAATAGAACCATACCAAAAAAAGAAAATTACAGGCCAACATCTTTCATAAATAAAGATGCAAAAATCCTCAACAAAATATTAGCAAACCAAATAAAACAGCACATAAAAAGGATTACACACCATGATCAAGTTGAATTCATTCCAAGGTCACATGGATGGTTCAACACATACAAATCAATCAATGTGATATACCACATCAACAAAAGACAAAAAACACATGATCATCTCAATAGGTACAGGAAAAGCATTTGATAAAATTCAACATCCACTCGGGATAAAAACTCTTCCCAAAGTGGGTACAGAAGGAACATATCTCAACATAATAAAAGTCACATGACAAACCCATAGCCAACATACCACTAAACAATGAAAAGCTGAAAGCGGGACTTCCCTTGTGGCACAGTGGTTAGGAATCCACCTGCCAATGCAGGGGACATGGGTTTGAGCCCTGGTCTGGGAAGATCCCACATGCTGCAGAGCAACTAAGCCTGTGCGCCACAACTACTGAGCCTGCACTCTACAGAGCCCACGAGGCACAACTACTGAGCCCACGTGCCTAGAGCCCATGCTCCACAACAAGAGAAGCCATGGCAATGAGAAGCCCGTGAACCGCAACGAAGAGTGGCCCCAGCTCACAACTAGAGAAAGCCCACGTAGCAATGAAGACCCAGCACAGCCAAAAATAAATAATTTTTTTTAAAAAAGAAAGAAAAGCTGAAAGCCTTCCCATTAAATTCTCAAACAAGCCAAGGATGCCCACTATCACCACTTCTATTCAACATAGTATTGGAATTCCTCACCATAGCAATTAGACAAGAAAAATAAAAAGTATCCAGACCGGAAGGGAAGAGGTAAAGTTATCATTATATGCAGATGACATGATACTCTATATAGAAAACCCTAAAGACTCCACACAAAAACTATTAGAAGTGATCAATGAACTGAGCAAGGTAACAGGATACAAGATTAATATGCAGAGATCTGTTGCACTTCTTTACACTAACAATGAAATATCAGAAACAGAAAGTAAAAAAGCAATCTCGTTTAAAACTGCATACAAAAAATAAAGAAAAAAGAAAAAGAAAAAAACCTAGGAATAAACCTAAACAAGGAAGTGAAAGATTTATGCACTGAGACCTATAAAACACTGATAAAGGAAATCAAAAATGATTCGAGGAAATGGAAAGATATGCCATGCTCTTGGATTGGAAGAATTAATATAGTTAAAATGGCCATACTAACCAAAGCAATCTAGAGATTTACTGTGATCCCTATTGAATTACCCATGACATTTTTCACAGAACTAGAACAAATAATCCTAAAATCTATGTGGAACCATGAATAACCCAGAATTGCCAAAGCAATTCTGGAAAGTACAGAGGAAAAAGGAACAAAGTACAAAGCTGTAGGCATAACCCTTCCAGACTTCACACAATACTACAAAGCTACAGTAATCAAAACAGCATACTATTGGCACAAAAACAGACGTACAGATCAATGTAACAGAACAGAGAACCCAGAAATAAACCCACACACCTATGGACAATTAATGTTCAACAAAGGAGTCAGAATATACAGTGGAGAAAAGACAGTCTCTTCAGCAAGTAGTGTTGGGAAAGCTGGACAGCCACACCTAAATTAATGAAGGTAGAACACTCCCTCACACCATACACACAAAAAAACTCAAAACGGCTTAAAGACTTAAATGTAAAACATGACAACATAAAACTCCCAGAAGAGAGCATAAGCAAAATATTCTCTGACATCAATCATAACAGTTTTCTTAGGTTGGTCTCCCAAGGCAAAAGAAATAAAAGCAAAAACAAACAAATGGGACCTAATCAAACTTAAAAGTTTTTGCACAGCAAAGGAAACCATAAACAAAACAAAAACACAACCTACAGACTGGGAGAAAATATTTGCAAATGATGCAACTGACAAGGGCTTAATTTCCAAAATACAGAAACAGCTCCTACACCTCAGTAACAAAAAAACAAACAGGCCAATCAAAAAATGGGCAGAAGATCTAAATAGACATTTCTCCAAAGAAGACATACAGATGGCCAACAGGAACATGCAAAACTACAATGAGGTATCACCTCACACCGGTCAAAATGGCCACCATCAAAAAGCCTACAAATAATAAATGCTGGAGAGGGGGTGGAGAAAAGGGAATGCTCCTACATTGTTGGTGGGAATGTAAATTGGAGCAACCACTGTGGAAAACAGTATGGAGGTTTCTCAAAAAACTAAAAATAGAGTTACCATATGATCCAGTAATCT
Source organism: Lagenorhynchus albirostris (assembly GCF_949774975.1). Classification (NCBI taxonomy): domain Eukaryota; kingdom Metazoa; phylum Chordata; class Mammalia; order Artiodactyla; family Delphinidae; genus Lagenorhynchus; species Lagenorhynchus albirostris. The sequence continues at coordinate 155,942,619 of NC_083095.1, read as the reverse complement.
CACTCCTGGGCATATAACTGGAAAAGATAAAAGCTCTAATTCGAAAAGACACACACACCCCAAGCGGCACTATTTACAACAGCCAAGATATGGAATCAACCTAAATATCTACTGACAGATGAATAATAAGAAGATGTGGTGTATATATATATATATATATATATGTATATATAATGCAATACTACCCAGCCACAAAAAAGAATGGAATAATGCCATGTGCAGCAACATGGATGGACCTAGAGATTACCATACGAAGTGAAGAGGTCAGAGAGAGACAAATATATCATTTATATGTGGGATCCAAAATATGATACAAATGAACTTATTTTACAAAACAGAAATAGACTCACAGACACAGAAAACAAACTTATGGTTACCAAAGGGGAAAGGTGGGGAGGGATAAATTGGGAGTATGGGATTAACAGATGCACATTGCCATATATCAAATAGATAAACAACAGGTTTTACTGTATAGCATAGGGAACTATATTCAATATCTCGTAATAAACTATAATGGAAAAGGATAGAAAGAAGAATATAGATATCTACATACATATGTATAACTGAATCACTTTGCTATACATCTGAAACGAACACAATATTGTAAATCAACTGTACTTCAATAAAATAAATAAACATAAAAAATGAATTACGCAAGTGTAGGATTGAGAAAAGCAAAAAAAAAGGTTATGAGAGGTCAAGCAAACTGGTGAACTAGGAAGCTCCAGGCTCTCATTCCTTCACAGAAATATCATGAAAAAAACAGAAGTTTCTGAACACACTTGGTAGGAGCTCTGAAAAACAATCACAGTTTACAGCAACTAAGCAAAGAAACAATCACGAAAAGGCTGTGCTCGACATGGCAGGAACGTTTTGTGGTGTGGTGTGACCTTGGTCTGGGGTGGCAGCAGCCCAGGTCCCAGATCCCCTCCAGGAGCCAGAGGGAGCAGGGTAAACCTTACTTGCAAATTAGTGTGTCCATCTGTTCTGTCTTAGCTGGAGGCTACCTAAAGGACTGACTTGCCTCTCCTATCTCACATAACTCAGAACACAAATGGGAAAAGTGCGGAATTCCCTGGCAGACCAGTGGTTAGGACTCAATGCTTTCACTGCTGGGGTCCAGCTTTGATCCCTGGTCAGGGAACTATGATCCTGCAAACTGCACAGTGCAGCCAAAAAAAAAAAAGGCGGGGGCAAAGTGTCAGGCACTGCTCATAAAAGCTATAAGGTGACTACAAACCCACACATGCCAGGGCAGAAGATGACACGCAGAGACATGCAAGAACCACCTAAAGCCCCTAGAAGAGGCTGGAGTGTAACTCCAGGAAATTAGGACACTCAAAAGCAGCCATGTATATGGGGAATTCAGAAAGCTACAACCAGGCAAGATGTGTGCTCAAAAACATCCTGAGAAGACCTTCAGCTTTCACTTCAGGCTGATCTCTAGTGTCCAAGGAAGTTGAGCTACTCAGTGAGGGACTGTCCCAGCACAAAGCCAGTCTACAAAGACTGGGAGAGGCAGCTCTACTCCCTCTCACTGGGGGGAGGGTTGGGGGGGGTGGGGCAGGAGGGGGCCACCAGGCAGGGCAGTGCTGGACTGACTGTCTGCTTCAACTCACGACATTCAAGGAATCTCTGTGAAAACATCAGCTGAACACAAGCAAAAGGAACAGAGACATCACTGAATACACATGACAAGGAATGGTCTTTACAAAAATAGTTTGGAAAAGTCTCAAAACCATGAGACTACTATAGCCTTCAACAACAGTGACAACAAACAGCAAACCCTGGGTAAGAAGCGAATCTGACGTCCAAAGTTAACACATTACAAATGTAATCAAATGTCCAGTTTTCAACAACAACAAAATCACAAGGCACACAAAGAAACAGGAAAACACAGCTCATTCAAAGGAACAAAATCAACTGTCCCTGAGAAAATCAGACGTGGAACTTACTAGATGAAGACTTTAAACAATCATCTTAACTATGCTCAAAGAGCTAAGGAAAAGACATGAACAAGGAACTAAAGTTAATCAGGAAAACAAAATGTGAATGAAATGAGAATATCAACAAAGAGATAGGAACTGTAAAAAAGAACCAAACAAATATTTCAGAGCTGAGAAGTACAATAACTGAATTGAAAATTTCACTAGAGGGGCTCAATAGCAGACTTGGACAGGCAGAAGAAAGAATCAGCAAATTTGAAGACAGGACAATTAACATACACATTGTGGGAGTCCCAGGATGAGAAGAGAGGAAGGGTAAGAGAGAATATTTGAAGAAATAATGGCCAAAAATTTCCCAAATTTAATGAAATCCATGAATTTACAAATCTCCACAAACTTCAGGTAGGATAAACCCAGAGACCTATACCAAGACACATTACGATTAAACTGTCAAAAGACAAAGAAAGAAGCTTAAAAGCAGCAAGAGAAAAGTGACTCATCAAGTACAAGAGATCCTCAATAAGATTATCAACCGATTTATCATTAGAAACCTTAAAGGCTAGAAGGCAGCGAGATGAAGGAAAAGTGCTGAAAGAAAAAAACTGAGAATTCTTTATCCACCAAAACTGTCCTTCAAAAATGAAGGACAGGGGCTTCCCTGGTGGCACAGTGGTTGAGAGTCCGCCTGCCGATGCAGGGGACATGGGTTCGTGCCCCGGTCTGGGAGGATCCCACATGCCGCGGAGCAACTGGGCCCGTTAGCCGTGGCCGCTGAGCCTGTGCGTCCCGAGCCTGTGCTCCGCAACGGGAGAGGCCACAACAGTGACAGGCCCGCGTACCGCAAAAAAAAAAAAAAAAATTAAGGGCATTCACTTCATTTTGGACATTCCCTGGAATGTTAAAGGAGGGACATTCCCTGGGAAAGGACATTAGCAGATAAACAAAAGCCAAAGAATTTAAAAGGCAAATGCATAAAAACAAGCATAAATCTATGGTATTGGGCACATAATAATAAGATATAATTTGTGACACCAGAAATGGGGGTGGGGAGTTAGAACTTTATAAGAGAAGAGTTTCTGCATGCTACTGAGGTTATTAAGTAGGCAACTTAAAATTTGATAGTTATAACTTCTGGATGTTATATGTAATCCCCATGGTACCACAAAGATATATATATGATATACACAAAGATAAGTTTTTAGGATGAATGACTAAATTATCAATTATGCCATGTTGATGTTAACAAAATTTCTTTTCAATTTAAATAAAGTATGACTTGCAGAGAACTATCAACGAGCTACATTACATAGTTCCTGCCCGAATGGGTCTTAAAACTCCCATGACAAAGCAAACACATTTGAAACATTTAAAAAATAACACAGAACATAATTTATTAAATAAATTTTAATCAAATATACATATAAGGAAGTAATACAGGTGACTATGAAAAAGATGAATCAGTGAAGCTAACAGTTATAACTGAGAATGCCCTTGAAAGACATAAAACTTCTAAGATGGGCAAAAATATTACAGAAGGAAAAAAAAGTATTAGAGTTGATTTTATTCTAAATGGCAGCTCAGTTACTTTTTAATTGTAATTTTTAATTTTAGGTAACTCAGTTACCTAATCCACATAAACAATAGTAGCTTTAATATTCTTTTCTGTGTAATAAAAACAATAAAAAAATCTATTTGTTTATTCCAGATTTACATCTCAGGGCCTAACCTCTCTAATCAGGTCCAACTGGCACTGATGACCCAATTCACTGCTCACTTAAATTTATACCAGGTGGATTTTCCCTCCACAAACCTTTCCTTCTCCAGTTTCTCCCATCTCGAAATAAATGAAACCACCATCCATTAAGTTGCTCAACTATCCTTGATTTACTTTTCCCTCACCCTACCCCCTAAATCCAATAAATGGTGCCATTGAATCCACCTCCAGAGTAAATCTGAAATCCATTCATTCTTAGTCTAAGCCACCATCATTTCTCACCTTACTTAACAGCTTTTTAATTTGGTTTCCATACTTCTATACTTGGCTCACTACAATACATTCTATTAATATAATAAGGTCAAAATAATGGTCAAAATAATCTTCTTAAAATATAAGTCATGCTATTCCCCACCTAAAATCCTCTAGCTCTATCCCAAATTAATTTCAACCACTTAGAGCCAATGCAAATAGTTCCCAAATGGTTGACAAGAGCGAGGTTTTGTCTCTCGTATTACTTTCTACTTGTTGTTACTCTTTCTAAAGGAAATAACAGATGCCAAAGAGGAAGTTCTCTTCTCGAGTTGGCTCTGAAGCCAGGTTGCCTAGGTTCAAATCCTGGACAGCTGAGCAATCTTGGGGAAATTACTTAAGCCTCTCTGGGTCTCAGTTTCCCCTAGCTAAGATCACTTTTTGGCTGATTGGCTAAACTTGTAAATAGTTACTACTCAATAAGGGTAGTATTTTATAGGGGGAGGGAGCAGGGAGCTGTATAATAAACAATTGGTATTACCAATGAATAAATGCAAACCTGCTCCTTAATTATCCAGACATTTATTTCGGGATCACTATGGCCATTCTCCTCCTACTTACACTGCATCCAACTTTGGGGGGAACACTAAACCTTAAAGAAAATGGTTCCTAAATTAGACTGCTAAGCACATTCACCTTCCAGTCATACAACTGCAGACCACTGAGGATCAGCACTCAGAGCCACCACACCAACTATGCTATCCACACACTTAGATTAGGTGCACCATGATAACGCTGGTTAGAAAAATGTTCAAAGCAATGTCATTTATAATAGCAGGAAAAGGAGAAACAAGTTAAGTAAATGTACCCAAAAACCCAACAGCTAAAGAAGTGACGGCAAATCAACATAAAGAAAATACTACAGGGCAAGTACAAGGGGATATACAGATGAAATCTGCTATGGGGGAAAACATGAGGTGAAATATATATATATTGATTACAACTTCATAAAAGTTGTAATGGATTTCTTTTATTTTCTATAAAATGCAAGTTTGTTTTAAAGTTTTAAAGAACATACATGTTGTGAGCCCAGACGGTCTCTTATGGTCCCTTCCAGCTCTAGTATTTAATGATCCTATGAAAACCTCAAGTGTGCAATACCTTGAAAAACTGATAAATAGTATATGCACGTTACAATATCAGGTGTCAGAGATGTGCTCTACCCAAGAGACTCCAGGGGTACTGGGTTGCAGGACTGGACCAAGAACTAGTCATATAATATTCTATTGTAGTACCTTGACCCTTTAAAATGACAAAGCATGTGTAGGCAGTACTAGTTGCAAATTATTTCGCCAGAGAAATGAAATATTGAATTCTGGCTAAAGTGTTACACTTCTTTTCCACATAGGTCTCTCTCAGTTATTTTCCACGAAGTAATTTTAAAAAGCAAGCAAAGAAACACCAAACCAAAACCCACCCATAGAATCCAAATATCTAGTTTTATGCCCTGAAATATGTTTTAAAGATGTTTGAATATTATATTGGACCGCAAATCAACCAAGAGGAAGAGGGAGATTTGATCTGAAAACAATTATTTTAATCCATCAATGATTTCTGTATAAGTCTTATATTTGGATTTTGAAGTACTTAAGATATTATAAAATTCACTTAAAAAATCAATGTAAAGTACAATATGCAAAAACCCTACATACATAATAGAATAACAACAATGAAACAAAGTAGTTTGGAGCGTATCCCTCATTTTTTAAAATTCTGCCTTACTAAAAATAGATCAACAGGGACTTCCCTGGTGGCGCAGTGGTTAAGAATCTGCCTGCCAATGCAGGGGACACAGGTTTGAGCCCTGGTCTAGGAAGATTTCACATGCTGCGGAGCAACTAAGTCCGCACCACAACTACTGAGCCTGTGCTCTAGAGCCCGTGAGCCACAACTACTGAGCCCACGTGCTACAACTAATGAAGCCCACGTGCCTGGAGCCTGTGCTCCACAACAAGAGAAGCTACCGCAGTGAGAAGCCCGCTCACCGCAACAAAGAGTAGCCCCCGCTCGCCACAACTAGAGAAAGCCTGCGTGCAGCAATGAAGACCCAATGCAGCCAAAAATAAATAAATAAATAAATAAATTTATTATTATTTTTTTTAAAAGATCAACAATCCAATCCCTGCCTTTAGTTTCTACATGAGCTGCTTATATTTTCGGGGTGTAGATGAGGTTGACTATAAATTTAGTAAGATTACTCTTAAAAATTTACTTTTACTTTAAAAAAAAGACTTACTTTTAAAATTTTGTAGGATTTATGAGATCACTTAGAGGACTGCCAAGCTAAATGCGCCTGACTCCAAATGCACCTGACATACGCAAATGCAAACGGTGTAAAGCAGGATTTAAAAACCAGTGGATCTCTATTTCCTTATTCTTTCATTAATCACAGCTAAAATGTGAAATCAATTTTCTTACTAAAAGCTTACTATCACTTTTGTGCTTTAAGGAACACAGGCTATTAAAACGTAAAGTTAATCATATACATACAATAGATGATCAGTGAACCATTAAAAACACTGTGAGGAATACATGAAATTAAATTAATACACATGGCACACTGCTGTCTGTAGAACTATACACATACACACACACACAAGCCAGAAAAGGATATACAGTACTGACATATAGTGTACCCAGGTGGTGGTTCCCCCCACTCTCTTTTTGGGGAACACTGACATTTTCTAATTTTTTTTATAATTAATATTTGTTGTTAGGCAATATCTGTGAGCCTCAGCTGTGATTAATCTCTGAACTGAATTACCTGACTCAAAGCTGGGATGGAGCTTGTCTGAGAAGTGGTTTGAGATATGGGACCATTCATCTGTAAAATTGAAAACACCAAACACACCATCACAACAGTGTAAAGAAACATATTTTCAAACCATAGTAATTTAGTAAAACAAAACCCACTGAGAAAAGCAAATTTTTACATGACAAAGAAATTCAATGAGATATTCAAAATGATGTAGGAGTCTTGAAATTTAAAATATTTTGAAATTTTGACTGAACACCATTAAGTAAAATTCCTTGTAGTTTCCACAGGGAAAATTAAGAAAACCTACTTTTCCCAATGTCATTTAGAAACTTTAAATATTATTGCTTGACATGATAAAATCTTACAATAAACAAATGCACTAAAAATTAAAAACTTACATAATTCTAATTAACTCTTTAAATAAATACCACTACAATGACTATAATGTTATTAAACTATTTACAAATCACTGCATTTTTCTTGGTGATTTTAAATCCAAAGCTTTAAGTATTCAGAGCTATAAATGACATCTGTTTTCTCTATCACTTTGAAACTGCTAATTTCCTCTACTAAGCAACCCCTAAATTTACTCAGAATATAACACCTATATTTCAGCATGAGATATGCTAGTGTTCCAAGTGTACTGTAGGATCTGTTATCAGAAGAGAAGAGAGGTACACCAGGCCAGTGTTGGCCTTGGATGCCCACTCACCAGATGAGCGCTGTCTTTGCCTTCCTGGACTCGCTGGCCCTGAGGTTCAGCCACGACCTTAGCGTCCTGATCAGAAGTCATGAGCTGTTTACTTTGTGGCTCCACTGGGAGAAGTTTAATGCTAGCCGTAGGATACTGTAAAACAAGAGACAGTAAATTGGTAACTTGAGGTGCAGAGTGTAATTAATTCTAAAATGATATTACTAAGCAGTTTTAAAATCTTCAAGTTTTCCAGGACATATGTTTATCCCTCTGGAGTCTAAGTAGTTTAAAGAAATTTGCCCATAATTTCCACCTTACGCACCCAAGAAATAATACTTGTTTTTTAATAAGTTTCTTCTTCACACTGATTTGGTAACCATGATAATATCCTAAGACTTAGAAACTAAATGCTAACATATCCAAGCCCACTCATGTTCAGAAAGTTATTTTTTAAAAACAGGAAATTACAAAATTAATAGAACTCCAATTTGGGATTGATGAATCCCAAATACACACACACACACACACACACACACACACACACACACACACACACACACACACACACACACACACACACACACACACACACACACACACACACACACACACACACACACACACACACACACACACACGGTTTTTGACCAGCCCCATTAATTTCATTCTGTTCCAGGAAAACAGCTGTCAGGAGAAATAAACAATAATTCATTTAAAAGAAATCCCTTCGCAATTTCTGAACCAAAGAAACCAAAAACAGTCTAAACAGGGCACAAGTATGCAAAGCAGCCTCTGCAAAGCATTCACTCAGCTCAGAAGCTGGACACTGAACTTCACATACAGTATCTCATTTGATTTTCCCAAATGGCTTATGAAGTAACTCTGGCTCAGAAGGGATAATAGTTTGCATTTCATATTATGAGTATCAGAACCAAGATTCTCAGACATCCAGGTGTAGCTTCAGGCACTCCCTCTCTTCACTGTAAACTACACTGCTTCACAAGATAAAGAAGTTGATTTAACCCAGATTTTTCAGGCTGCTTCTGAAAACACATAGTATCCAAGTGGCAGATAAAGAAATTTAAAAGCTAACTGTTCTTGTCTCACCAGGTAACCATGTAGGGTTTTTTTTTGCGGTACGCGGGCCTCTCACTGCTGTGGCCTCTCCCGCTGCGGAGCACAGGCTCTGGACTCGCAGGCTCAGCGGCCATGGCTCGCACACGGGCCCAGCCGCTCCGCAGCATGTGGGATCTTCCCGGACCGGGGCACGAACCCGTGTCCCCTGCATCGGCAGGCGGACTCTCAACCACTGCACCACCAGGGAAGCCCACCATGTAGGTTTTTAGTTTCTATTATGGCACTCCTTATTCTCAATAACCTGCTTGTGATAAATTCTCAAAACCCTTGATAATAGTCTGATGGTCAAAGGTGATCTCATCCTTTGTCAAATGTATAATATCATCAACCACAAAAGCACAAAATCACTGAAATGCTATAAGACACGTTTGGAAATGTAAACTACTAACAGAGGAGAAATGCTTGAAACAAATTAAATCAGTTTCACAGAGATCAATGTTTTCCACAATGTAGGATGAATGACAAATATGTTAAACTGTAATTATCAGCAATGTGTTAAATTGTAAAATCCTGAAAATATAGATTGGTACCCAGACTGACAGTCACAGAATGGGGTGTAGATGCATTTTACCACTATTAACTTGATTTTTAAGATTACCAAAGGAAAAAAAGTTTGGTTGAAAACAAGATATGATACCCAAAAGAGAAAAAAAATCAATAGTCCTTTATTATATATACTACCTATATTTTTTCAGACAGTCAGAAATTATGTACCTTATAATAGAAACAGCATCACTACCAGATAGGAAGTAGTCTTGCAAAACAAACAACAAACCCAGGACGTGATCTTATTACAAACTTATAGCAAGCACAAGCACAGAGGAATGCCAAGGGGTTCAGCGAAGCTCGCAATTCCTGGATGAGTACCCTTGGCTTCTTCAACACAAAAGGAGACAAGATACACATACTGGCCAAACTATGGCTTTATTTTGTTTATATGGCTTTATCTGATGCAAATAAACTGAAACCAAAGACAATCAGGGAAGCAATAGTGATGGGATATTTGACAGTATTAAAGAATTCCTGTATTTTCTTAGATGTCATGATATTGTGGTTATGTTTAATAATAATAATAAAAGTGAGCCTACCTTTCAGAGCTGCATATTTAAATACAGGGGAAACACCATGATGTGGGGCAGAGACATGGGGGTTCACAACTGTTCTTCCCAGAAGAGGTGAATGAGGGTTCATGATTCGACCCCATCTACTTTTGTATGTTTGAAATGTTGTATAATAAAAGGTTAAAAAGGTAGCCATGGCAGTAGCTTGTATAACAGAACAGTGGTCCTGATCTGACCCATGCATCCTATCTATAAACAAGTAATCTTTACATCACACGACTATATCTCTTTATTACTGACCTGACACACGTTTTTTTTTTTAAAAAAGTCCAACAACTGGAAAAGTTGCCAGAAAAAAACCATAATTCAAAAAGACACATGCACCCTAATGCTAACTGCAGCACTATTTACAATAACTAGGTCATGGAAGCAACCTAAATGCCCATCGACAGACGAATGAATAAAGAAGATGTGGTACACATATACGATGGAATATTACTCAGCCATAAAAAGGAACGAAACTGGGTCATTTGTAGAGATGTGGATGGACCTAGAGACGGTCATACAGAGTGAACTAAGTCAGAAAGAGAAAAACAAATATCGTATATTAACATATATATGTGGAATCTAGAAAAATGGTACAGATGAACCAGTGTGCAAGGCAGAAGTAGAGACAAAGATGTAGAGAACAAACGTATGGACACCAAGGGGGGAAGCAGGGAGTGGTGGTGGGGTGGAGGTGGGATGAATTGGGAGATCAGGATTGACATATATACACTAATATGTATAAAACAGATAACTAATAAGAAAAAAAAAAGTCCAACAACTGGAAAAGTTGCCAACAGAAGGGGTTACTGATATGCACCTCATTAAGCAAGCTGTACAGAGATACACAGCATTAAAATTTGCATTAAAATTAACCTTATTATCAAATATCTGAATCTGAAATAAGACTAAGAGTATGATGAGTATGATGATGAATATGAGTATGATTGACAACAGTTCCAATAAATAACAAAATAACTTTTTCATTACTTGTTCAAGAAACCAAAACTATTTTAAGACTTACCACTATACAAACTATTGTTTCTTGGCATAAAAGTAGGTCTCTAGGTTGTGAAGACAAATAGGCAAGGGGGGAATAGATCTACTGTCAAAGCAAAATATTTCCTGGCATAAGACCTAGTAATGTGACAACCTGATAGTGGTCAGAGGCAGCTTTCACAAAGCTTTAACGAGCTGAACAAAAGGAGTCATTTTCCTGATTTGATTTCATTTTCTCTTTACATGAAAAAACAAAGAGATGAAATCAGAGGGCCCACCTGCCTACTTAGTGGTCTTTCTGCTAGCAGACCTGGTTAATTCCATCTGTCAAAGCTCCACCTCAAAAAGTTTTATTAACCTTATTAACTACTTGGGAGAGTATAGTTCTCTTAGTTCTGTTTCTGAACAATTCTTTTCACATATACCTGAAATGTTTGTTTCATAATTAAATATTTATTTAGGTCTTTTGGGACAAAGAAATCCTTAAAAAAATATAAATCAGTTTCAAATAAACATAACTGTATATCAAGGTGGCATAAATATCCAGAGAAGAATTATTCTAAGTGATATTAAAAGATAGTATTTGCACACAAAATCCTAAAAACTCACCAAGAAATCTTAAAATGCACCCAGTAGGCTTGTTCTTTGGGGTAAATGTTGGTATTATTTTGAAACTATTTTACATATTATATACACACATACACACACTGTAATACGATAAGGTAAATAAGAATTACATTAATATTAAGTATTCATTTTTAGTATAAAAGGAAATACAAACATCAAATCAAATAAGCTAGGTAAGATCTACATAATCTTTTTTTATTTATTGTAAATGTAACTTTTTAAACTACAGTTGGCCCTTGAACCACGGGGGTTGAGGTGTGTGGGTTCACTTATATGCAGACTTTTTTCAATAAAAAATACCAGAGGACTACACGATCTGGATCTGTGGTTGGTTGAATCCAGAATGCAGAACCAAGGATACCAGGGTACAAAACTGTGGATATGGAGGGCTGCATGCCAAGTTACATGCTGGTTTTCGACTGCATGGGAGTCAGCACCCCTAACTCCTACGTTGTTCAAGGGTCAACTGTATAGATTTTCTTTGGCTTTCACTAGTTTTTCTACTAGTATCCTCCTTCTACACCAGAACCCACTCTAGGATCCCACACGGCACTGAGCTGTCACTTCTCTCCAGTCTCCTCCAACCTGTGACAGCCCCTCAGTTTTGCCTCCTCATTCAGCCACACTTTTGCAGAACGTTGCTCAATTTGAGATGAACCTGGCACACCTTATCATGACAGCAAGTAAGTGCTCCAAGACTCCTGTGGTCACATCACAGGAGCAACAGGAAAGGAAGGGAGGGGCTCCAGATGGCCAAAGACAGAGAATGTGAGGGGCACAAAGAAAGAATGGAAACAAACATATAAAAATCCACAACAGTTCAAACACCACCACTATACTAGTCACTTCTGGACGCTGTTATGATACCAACTTCTTTTTCTGAAGATTACTCTAGGAAACAAGCATCAGCCTGCCTTTCCTGGATGACTATTTCAGCAAAACCAAAGATCAGGGCACACAGTTCACTATACAGGAACCACAATTAAAAACTCATAGTGAATAACAGCATTAGAAAATCAAAATGTTGCAACATCTAATGAAATGATGGTTGATGTCTGCTAAAACTAGGGGAAGAGCTGATGGGGAACTTATAATGATTGGCTCAGAGGGACTGAAGCTACTTTTCAATCTTATCACTAACGTGCAACAAGTAGGTATCACACTCTTAATGGGACGAAGAGTATCAGATCTATGAAGTATTCTTGCCAAAAAAAAAAAGAACCTGTATTCAATCAAACCTCTATATCCAACTCCCAATTTCAAGGAAATTCTGGGAACACTATGTGTTAAATAACACCAACACAAAGCCACTAGCTAAACCCAAAACGTGGGGCATACTACAAACAGATGCCCTCATTTCTACAGCAAATCTACGACATGAAAAAAAAAAAGGGAGACTTTTATTGCTACAAAATACAAAAGCTTTAACCAAAATAACCTTATGTAATGTGAGAACTGTATCTGGATCCAGATTTGAATAAATTAAGTTAAAATGACATTTTTCACAGGAATAATTGAACGCTGCCTAGCTGATAAAAGGTGATTATTAATTTTGTTGAGTGCAATGAAGGTGCTATGGCTGTTTACTCTTAAATGTCTTATTTTTAAGAGACATAAACTAAAAGACCACAGATGAAATTACACATCTGGAATTTGCTTTGAAATATGCTAATAACTTTTTTGTAAGTTTAAGGAAAGAGAAGAAACAGAAATACAAGAATGCAGCAAGTTAATGGTAGCTGAAACTAGGTGATGGGTACAGTACGTGGAGGACTGCTATAATGTCCTCCCTACTTGTGTAGTTAAAATTTCCATAATAAAAATCAAAAATAAAACTCTAACTAGGATATAGTATAAATACACATCCAAAACTTCCCATACTTACTTCTATTTAAAATTTGTACTAATGAAACAATTCAAAAATATGTAAACCATTTTATAAAAAATGTTCATGGAAGCTTTAGTCAAAAAAGGGGAAATAAAAACTACAGAAAAGCAAAAAAAAAGCAATATATTACAAGTATTAAAAAATATTCACAAAGATTACATAAAGTAAAAAAGCAAGATATAAAACTGTGGACAGTATAATTACAACTATGTTTTTAAAATTCACAGAGCTTTGTGAATATTTAAAAATTAAACAAATGAAACTAGAAGGAAAGGACACCAGATGAGTAACAATGTGTGATTAAGATTAAAACTCAAGGATCATGTTCCACTTTGTTTCATTCCTGTAGGCTCAATTTTTTGGAATAATTTATTATTTATATATCACACATACTTAATAAAACTCACCGGCTGGCTGATTCCACGTTGACAAACCACCCACCTAATCCTTCAGGGTTGAGAAAAGTCTCTCCTGCAGAAAGAGCAGGTACTGACCCAGCTGTCTGTCAATATGGGTAATAAAACTGTCATTCAGTTATCACGACATTTTCTCATGAAGTTATACTATCAGTCTTGTTCTCTGAGACAGGGGGTCTCAAAGTGTGGTCTGGGCTCCATCAGGGGTCCCAAAGGCCCTTTCTGGGGCAACGAGGTTGAAACGAATGCTGACATGTCTTTTTCACCCTCATTCTCTCCTCACAGAAGCTCAGTGGAGTTCTGGTGTAAGATCAAAGTTCAAGGTTACATGAAAAGACTATTAAAAACTCACCTACCCAAACTGAAAGCATTTCCACTAAGATCAGGAACAAGACAACGCTGCCCACACTCACCACTCTTATTCAACATAGTTTTGGAAGTTTTAGCCATAGCATTCAGAGAAGAAAAGGAAATAAAAGGAATACAAATTGGAAAAGAAGAAGTAAAGCTGTCACTGTTTGCAGATGACATGATACTATACATAGGGAATCCTAAAGATGCTATCAGAAAACTACTAGAGCTAATCAATGAATTTGGTAAAGTAGCAGGATACAAAATTAATGCACAGAAATCTCTGGCATTCCTATACACTAATGATGAAAAATCTGAAAGTGAAATCAAGAAAACACTCCCATTTACCACTGCAACAAAAAGAATAAAATATCTAGGAATAAACCTACCTAAGGAGACAAAAGACCTGTATGCAGAAAATTATAAGACACTGATGAAAGAAATTAAAGATGATACAAATAGATGGAGAGATATACCATGTTCTTGGATTGGAAGAATCAATATTGTGAAAATGACTCTACTACCCAAAGCAATCTACAGATTCAATGCAATCCCTATCAAACTACCACTGGCATTTTTCACAGAACTAGAACAAAAAATTTCACAATTCGTATGGAAACACAAAAGACCCCGAATAGCCAAAGCAATCTTGAGAACAAAAAACGGAGCTGGAGGAATCAGGCTCCCTGACTTCAGACTATACTACAAAGCTACAGTAATCAAGATAGTATGGTACTGGCACAAAAACAGAAAGATACATCAATGGAACAGGATAGAAAGCCCAGAGATAAACCCACGCACATATGGTCACCTTATCTTTGATAAAGGAGGCAGGATGTACAGTGGAGAAAGAACAGCCTCTTCAATAAGTGGTGCTGGGAAAACTGGACAGGTACATGTAAAAGTATGAGATTAGATCACTCCCTAACACCATACACAAAAATAAGCTCAAAATGGATTAAAGACCTAAATGTAAGGCCAGAAACTATCAAACTCTTAGAGGAAAACATAGGCAGAACACTCTATGACATAAATCACAGCAAGATCCTTTTTGACCCACTTCCTAGAGAAATGGAAATAAAAAACAAAAATAAACAAATGGGACCTAATGAAACTTCAAAGCTTTTGCACAGCAAAGGAAACCATAAACAAGACGAAAAGAAAACCCTCAGAATGGGAGAAAATATTTGCAAATGAAGTAACTGACAAAGGATTCATCTCCAAAATTTATAAGCAGCTCATGCAGCTCAGTAACAAAAAAACAAACAACCCAATCCAAAAATGGGCAGAAGACCTAAATAGACATTTCTCCAAAGAAGATATACAGACTGCCAACAAACACATGAAAGAATGCTCAACATCATTAATCATTAGAGAAATGCAAATCAAAACTACAATGATATATCATCTCACACCAGTCAGAATGGCTATCATCAAAAAATCTAGAAACAATAAATGCTGGAGAGGGTGTGGAGAAAAGGGAACACTCTTGCACTGCTGGTGGGAATGTGAATTGGTACAGCCACTATGGAGAACATTATGGAGGTTCCTTAAAAAACTACAAATAGAACTACCATATGACCCAGCAATCCCACTACTGGGCATATACCCTGAGAAAACCATAATTCAAAAAGAGTCATGTACCAAAATGTTCATTGCAGCTCTATTTACAATAGCACGGAGATGGAAACAACCTAAGTGTCCATCATCAGATGAATGTATAAAGAAGATGTGGCACATATATACAATGGAATATTACTCAGCCATAAAAAGAAACGAAATTGAGCTATTTGTAGTGAGGTGGATGGACCTAGAGTCTATCATACAGAGTGAAGTAAGTCAGAAAGAGAAAGACAAATACCGTATGCTAACACATATATATGGAATTTAAGGAAAAAAAAAGTCATGAAGAACCTAGGGGTAAGACAGGAATAAAGACACAGGCCTATTAGAGAATGGACTTGAGGATATGGGGAGGGGGAAGGGTAAGCTGTGACAAAGCAAGAGAGAGGCATGGACATATATACACTACCAAACGTCCGGTAGATAGCTAGTGGGAAGCAGCCGCATAGCACAGGGAGATCAGCTTGGTGCTTTGTGACCGCCTGGAGGGGTGGGATAGGGAGGGTGAGAGGGAGGGAGACGCAAGAGGGAAGAGATATGGGAACGTATGTATATGATTCACTTTGTTATAAAGCAGAAACTAACAGATTCACTTTGTTATAAAGCAGAAACTAACACACCACTGTAAAGCAATTATACTCCAATAAACATGTAAAAAAAAAAAAAAAAAAAAACTCACCTTCCCAACCACATATTTGTGTAAGGCCAGGTTTTCCCTCTTACACTTCAACCAAAATAACCCATCACTAACAGAGCAAATGCAGAAGCAGATGAGATTACAGCCGAGATTCTATTAAATCAGACATTAAAGAGATTCACAAAAACAGAAAATGATGCCACTTTCCTCATTAAATTACTTTTTGTTTTTGGAAAAGACTGCTGTTTTTTCACAGGCAATGTTATTTATATTACATGCAAGGAGTTTGTTATTTTTAAAGAAAAATACATTTTTAAAATTTTGAAGTCCTAATTTTTAATATAAATATAGATGGAAATAAGTCATGTAAAGAAAAGCTCTTAGGGACCTTCAATGTTTAAAAGTGTAATGAGGTCCTGAGCCCACAAGGTTTGAGAACCACTGATAAAAGACATAACTAGTTCTCATGGACAAGTGCCTGGTGTTCATGGATGGGATGACATGCTACTCTTATGGCCAACACTCCCCAAATCAATCCACAGAATCAATGCAATCCCTATCAAAATCCCACCTGCCTTTTTTGCAGAGACTGATGAACTGATCCTAAAATTCCTATGGAAATGCAAGGGATGCACGATAGCCAAAACAATCTTGGAAAGAACATAGTTGGAGGGACTTCCCTGGTGGCACAGCGGTTGAGACTCCATGCTCCCGATGTAGGGGTCTGGGTTCGATCCCTGGTCAGGGAACTAGATCCCACATGTGTACCGATACCAATCCCGAGAGTTCCCATGCTGCAACTAAGGAGCCAGCGAGCTGCAGCTAAGAAGCCCACAAGCTGCAACTGAGGAGCCTGACCTGCTGCAACTAAGACCCGGTGCAACCACATAAATTAAAAAAAAAAAAAAAAAAGAACAAAGTTGGAAGACTGATACTTCCTGATTTCAAAAGTTACTACAAAGCTATAAAAATCAAAACAGTATGGTGCTGGCCAAAAGACAGACATACAGATCAATGGAACAGAATTAAGAATCCAGAAATAAACCCTTATATTTATGGGCAACTGAGTTTCGAAAGAGTGCCATGACCATTCAATGGGGAAAAAATACTCCTTTCAACAAATGACTCTGGGACAACTGACTGTCCACATGCAAAAGGATGGAGCTGGACCTCTAAACTTACTCTCTCTATAAAAATTAACTCAAAATGAAGCAAACACCTGCCTATAAGAGTTAAAACTATAAAACTCAGAAGAAAATAGAGTGAAGCTTCATGAGCATGGGCTAGGCAATGGCTTCTTAGCTGGGACACCAAAAGCAGAAACAACAAAAGAAAAAATAAACTGGTCTTCATCAAAATTTAAAACTTCTGTGCTTCAAAGCACACCATCAAGAAAGTGAAAAGATAATATGGAGAACGGGAGAAAATATTTGCAAGTTATATATCTCATAAGGGACACATATCTAGAATAAAGAATTCCCAAAACTGAGACACAAATAAGTTAAAAATGGGCAGAGTCTGAATTGACATTTCCCCAAAGAAGATATACAAATGGCCAATAAGCAGGTGAAAAGATGCTTAACATCATTAATCATTAGGGAAATGCAAATTGAAACATGAGATACCACTCTACACTCACTGGGGTGGCTACAATCAAAATGACAAAAAAAAAAGCGCTGACAAGGATGTGCAGAAATGAGAATCTTCATACATTGCTGGTGGGAATTTAAAAGGGTACAGCCACTTTGGTAAGCAGCTTCAAAATGTTAAACAAAGAGTTACCATTATGACTCAGCAATTGCATCCCTAGGTATACACCCAAGAGAACTGAAAACATATTTCCCCACCACAACTTGTACATAAATATTCATAGCAACATTATTTATAATAGCCAAAAAGTGGAAACAACCCAAATAGTAAACAATTAGAGGTTAAGAGCCTTATTTTCAAACACATGCCTGGCGCACTTCAATAGGTTTTCAAATAATAAGGACAGAGAATTTGATAATTTCTAAAACAGTCAAAATAAAGATATCATTCTCGGGACTTCCCTGGTGGCGCACTGGTTAAGAATCCGCCTGCCAATGCAGGGGACACGGGTTCGATCCCTTGTCTGGGAAGATTCCACATGTCCCGGAGCAACTAAGCCCGTGCACCACAATTACGGACCCTGCGCTCTAGAGCCCACGAGCCACAACTACTGAGCCCGCGTGCTGCAACTGCTGAAGCCCGTGCGCCTAGAGCCTGCGCTCAGCAACAAGACAAGCCACTGTAATCAGAAGCCCGTGTGTCACAACGAAGAGTAGTCCCGGCTTGCCTCAACTAAAGAAAGCCCATGCAGAGCAACAAAGACCCAACACAGCCAAAAAAAAAAAAAAAGATATCATTCTCCTAAAACAGCATGAAATTCTTTTTCTTAGTACAAAAAGGTAACATGGAAACATGGATGATTTGTCTCTAGATTAGAATCAGCATCTGGATCTCTGTTGTGCAACGATTATTCTAAGTACTTTACATAGTACTAAATTAACCTTAATTCTGTTAGGTCTCACGGCCACCTAGCAGACTGGGAAACTGAGTTCAGAGGACACGCAGTCAAGGCCACAAGGCTAGTAGGTCCAGTGAGCTGGGTCACAGGCACCTGTGCAGGTAGCTCACCCTGTCAGTCCACACTAATGGGCACACGCCCCACTGTGACGGGGCCTCAGACGTACCTATAGTTTCCTTAGCTGCTCTTCGTTCCTTCTTCCCTTTTATGGTAATATTCATTTTCTACCAATGTGCAGATTATGATTTTGGCACTTAAAATAAGCGGTTTAAAAAAAAGAAAAAACATGGTGCCTAAATATAAGCCAAATACTTCATCTTTCTTTACAACAAAAAGTGATCTGATTCAATGTCAGAATAAAAAGTAGAGTGTGGAGAGATGATACACTGCACCTTCCTGGGGAATTTTCAAGGGTAGAGACAATTTTTGCTTTATGAGTTGACCTTAAAAGGTACACATTTCACATAAGACAACTCTCCACTATATGGGTGCCAAATACAAAGCCTCTTTTCTGAATCTAAAAACATTCTGAAGTAGGAAGTCTGGACAGACTTCCCCCCACGCTCTGTATTCACTGAACCCTTGAATACTTCCAGACCTTTCTTTGCATTCTGTTCTCCTGGCCTGGAACGCTCCTCCCTCCTTCCTGAAGGCAACCTTAGATTCCCCTTCTCATTCCCTTCCTCACGCACCACAGCCTCTCTGCTCTTTACAGCAGTGACCATACATGTACCTCTCCCTTACCATCCTTAGTTTCTCAAAGGTATCCATGTGCTTCTTCTTAGTATGTATAGGACACAACAGGAAAATATATCCCACCAGTGATATATTACAATTTACCCCAAAGAGCTTCGTTTTGTCAGTAACACTCAAATACATATGGTTTTACTATCCCGTTGCCTAAATACTCTTTCTGCATCTGCAGCCACATATGCTAAGGTCTCTTCTAACGCCTAATAACTGTGTGTGATCAAGAGCAATGAGTTAAGGAACACAGCACAAGCAGAGGAGATGGACGATCCACGATGCTATCACACAGACATATGTTCTAAGAACTCCAGCCTAACAACTGGAATCATTTTACAAAAAAACAGTAAATATTCAACTAGAAAAGTAAACACAATTTTATCTATATATGAAAAATGGATTATTAGTAACTTCAGAGGTTGTCTTAATTAAGTAGTGTGTGACCCCTTTGACAATCAATTAGAAAAGTTAAAATCTGTTACTTTCAATGTCTAACCATACTTTTTAGAAAGACAGTTTACCTCCCAGACATGTGAAACTAAATAATCTCATTAGAAAAAGACAAAAATGGTCAAAGAAGCTAAATCAAATCATCAAAGCACAATTCTAGCATTTTGGGACTGTAAGGATGTGTGTTAAGAATTGTACCTTAAATATTTTATGAACTCAATATGCCCAACTCTAGATAAAGAGGTGTAAGAAAATCAAACACCACAATGGGAATGACAGTTATCAAATACTTGTCTCCTACTGCCGGCTGGGCTGTACTGTTTACCTCACAGCTGTCTGCATCACCCTACAGTATCTGAAGTGCATATTCCTGTCTCACAGCAGAATAATTCATATTGGGGCAGATCAGCTTATGCACCTTCCACAGCACCTTACACAGATTATATCCTCAACTGAATCTGTAGGCCTGAATAGCGGGAACATTTACAGAGCAATAGACGGCTGTCGCCAGGAAAGCTGTTACTCTAGCTCTTTTGCTTTTTAAGATTCAATATCTCTATGACAGTCCATTCTTTCCACTGAGTCTTCCTACAGTGATGATGAATGAAAAGAGCAATCCAATCTCAGTGGAGTAGTTGTTTAATTACGCTTTCAAACTGGCACCCAGTATGGAAATACGTATTCCTAAGCAGATGCTGCCAATAAACTGATATTAATTTTTAAAATTAATACCTGTTTTAATTTAAGCATACCTGTGCTTCTACTGAAAAAGACAGTAGGAGGAAAAGGTAACTCTTTTTCATAGTTTGATCTGGTTCTGCTCCTAGGGAGGGCATAAAATCAAACACAACATGCAAAAACTTATTTCTTAGCCAAACAGGAATGGGAAAGTATCTACATGACACATATACCATAAAAATTACATTATAATTTTTTTCTACTAATTGCTTCCAATTTAGATCTTTACTAGATAATTCCACACAAAAAAGTGAAAAAGGTCCCTTGCAGCTTTAAGACTTATAATTGGTTTATGACATATTATCTTGCCCTGGAGAAGACAAATATTTGAGAAGATTATTTTACTAGGTTATAAGGAACCCTAAATAAACTATTATTTGAAACAAGTAAAGCAATATGAAAAAGATTTTAAAATCCTTCTCTTACTTTGCAAGTGGTCGTAATGGCTGTTTTGTAAAATTTTGGTAAATGTGAGTGCAAAGGTAAAGCAGA
Source organism: Lagenorhynchus albirostris (assembly GCF_949774975.1). NCBI lineage: Eukaryota > Metazoa > Chordata > Mammalia > Artiodactyla > Delphinidae > Lagenorhynchus > Lagenorhynchus albirostris. The sequence continues at coordinate 155,921,436 of NC_083095.1, read as the reverse complement.
GAATCACATCCTTAGAGATATAGCCTTTCTGCCCTCAAAGTATAACCTCTTGCTCTTATCATGAGTTGCTCCTTTTCCAACAGAAGAGCATCTCCTGAAACAGCCACATATTTTTTCACCAGTGCAAGCTTTGCTAATTGACACATCTTTCTGGACACGACCAGGAAGTGCCAGGGCCAACCTGGCAGCCTGCACAGGACACAAGGCAGCACGTCCACACCACTCAGCCTAATGTGGAATGAGTACATATGCCAAGAAATACTTTTATTTTAACAAAGATATTCAATTTCATAGTTCGAAAGCTAATGGTCCTGAGTCCAGCCTGTTTAGAATGTATTCTGACCTCCATTCATCTGTTTATCAGCATTTTTTCAGTAAGAACTACTTCCCAGGTTGAAAGTGAGGGCCCCCCCACGTGCCAGGTGCACAGGGTCTGGCCAGCAGTCTGCCAGGCTGAGAGCCCCCCTATACCTCTCCTGCCTCACTCAGGCCCCCTCACTTCCACCCCCAAGTCCTTCTCACATCAGTCTGCTCACCTGCTGCAAAGGCCCTTCCAGCATGAGCGCCTGCGCCTCTTATTCATGTGTCTCTGTTCTCAGACACACACTAACCTTGCTGATAGAAAGCTGAACGTGTCTATAGTCCAGAGCAGGAAAAAACAATCACTGCTGACCTTTCATGCATAATATCACCCTTTGGACAAAGAGCAGAACTGCTTCATTCAGTATCTTTCATAATTTATTTTTACCTTAGGGGACTGAGCATATATAGGTTTTTTTTCCCTAAACTATACAGCTTTGTTACTTTCATTTTGAACATGTGATCACTTTCTTGAGATTATTGAAACTCTCCACAAAAATCACTTTCTCTTATTTACATTTGAAAACAAAAAATGCTGATAGCCAAATATACCAATAGTATACACCTGTACCTAAAGTTTGAACCAATACCACAAAAGTGTCTTTCAAGAGACCCAGAAGCCCTCTTCAAAAATAAACTCTAGACAGTACATTTCTTCAACTCTTTTTATGGGAAAAAGTCTCTATTCACCTCACCCTTTTAATGAATCTTGCATTTTTTCAAGGACTACCTATCACGTTCTATTGTGCTTTCCAATTTATAATCACATAACTACAGTTTTTCAGTTGATAGAGCACAATACTCTTTAACCTGAAGAGGAAGACGGGTGGGGGGTGGTGAGCAAACTTAGAACTCAACATTTTAAAGAATGACAGAACGTCAGAGCTGGAAACATCTTAGAGCTGCTTTAACCCTGTGCTGCTCAAACTGGGACATGTTTATTATTCCTAGGAGGGCGCCACAAAACCAGAACTAGAGGTGGCACGATTGTTCGAAGTTCTGGAACCATATACAAATTCAGTGATTTAAAAAAACTGTACACCTGATACTGACAGAATATTTTCACTTCTTCATCCTGTAACAGACCAATTTCTTAAAGTACTATCAACATGTAATTTTCAAGTATGTTAAATTAAAAGAAAAGCTTTGGGGCTTCCCTGGTGGCGCAGTGGCTGAGAGTTCGCCTGCCGATGCAGGGGACACGGGTTCGTGCTCTGGTCCGGGAAGATCCCACATGCCGCAGAGCGGCTGGGCCCGTGAGCCATGGCCGCTGAGCCTGCGCGTCGGGAGCTGTGCTCCGCAACGGGAGACGCCACAACAGTGAGAGGCCCGCGTACCGCAAAAAAAAAAAAGAAAAGCTTTGCTGTGGGGAAAAGGTACTTCTGATCTACATTAATCAACTAAGCAATAAACCAAAACAAAGCAAGAACATCTTGAATATGTAATGTTTCTCCAAAGGAAGGACAATGAAATTCCCACAGGGTCTGCAGAGCTCCAAAGCAGTAAATAGCTGTATTTGATGCAACAGATGGCCGTAATAAATAGCGCAACCTATCTTCCTCAAGCCCCATGTACAGCCCTATGGGTCTTCCCTAAAATCTTGTTACCTGACATGCAAATCATCTTCCTTAAAAATTAAAAGCCACTTAACAGCTTTATAAGTAGCGATAAAATATGACTTATTTCAAGATCTACGTTAATGTGCATCTTTCCTTTCCTGAATTTAGTATTTCTAATAGACCTATATTTCTTAGCACTTTGGTGAAAGGGAAATATTCCATAACAACTATAATCTTATATAGCTCTTGAAAACTAGACCTCAAAAGTCGAGGCAAGGAACCCAAATACATACAACCTGCATCTAAGACAACTTTTAAAAACTTCATGAAAATGAATGAGTTTTTCTCTGCAGTTTCTATATCAGAGAAGGTTTAGAGAAAAAACTACCTGTTAATTGTAAGAGCGCTGGTCATTTATCTGTGGTCTGGATCCCATTCCCTTCTCTTTTCCTATATCTTCAACCTCTTCCTCCTGTCCCTGTCTAAACATGCCCAGCCCGTGCTGTCTCCAAAGGCAGAGCACAAGGGAGGGAGAGTGGAGACAAGAGAAGCAGAACAAAACCAAGTGACTGGGGGGGTCCTGGACCAGATGCAGCCTCTCCAAGGACACTGTTCCTTCCAAGACGGCCACTCGCCTGCCTGACACTAGATGGACCAGAAGGCGGCCTCTGCAAGCGCTCTCTTCCTCATGTGCCTGCTTTTCTGCTCCTCCTCTCTGACCCTCCCTGGATGCTCTCTCAACCTATGTGACAGGAAGTAACTGTATAGTAAGGGAGGCGATTCTGAAACCTGATACATGAATCCTGAGCCACCTGAACTTGTATATACTCATCACTTGGGCCTTTTTCTTAGACTGAGTTAGTCTATTGGACGTTCTTTTATTTCTTTCTCACCTAAACCACATCCTAATGAATCACCTAAGACTTTCACTTGTTTCCTTAAAGTACAACTTAGATACTTAAAAAATAATCTGAATGGTGCAATGCTTCTAGAATAATTATTCCCCAATTTTTTATAGTTGTCATATCCATCTACCTAATTTAATAGCAGTTTTGGTGATTTGTTTTTATTGAGACACTCCAAAGTTTTCAAATTAGTTTTCCTATGATAACTGTTTTGTACTATTTTTATCAGTTTATATTAGTTAAATCATCTACTAATGAGTACAACTGCCCTGAACAAACTCGGGGACAAACTTAATTGGCTTGTGTAAGCAAACAACTCAACTGGTAGGAAGAGGAACAGAGAGAAAACAAAGAGCAGCCCACCAGCCCCAGCACTTTGCTGCCCACATGTAGCTGGTTTCACCAGGAGGTCATCACCTGGAGCTTCTACCTCACTGGGCCTTCTGCTCTCAGCTTCTCCTGATTTCAGTTAACACCATGTGTTAAATTTCAGTGCATCTAAGCAAATATCTGGCAAACATTTTTTGACCTATGGATTCCTCAAAATCAACCATTTAAAAAAATCCATTCTCATATAAAACAAACAAAAACTGACAATTCCTCAATCTCAAGGAAAGACAGTACATCATCTACCCTGCTGCTCTAACCAGAAACCTGCAAATAAATTTCTAACCCCTTCTCTCACATAAGCTTATACCTCCTCACCTCTACTGTCACTAAACTGTTCCAGTAACCATAATCTTTGCACAGAATGACTACCTCAACCTCCTAGGTCTTCCCCGTCCCACCAATCCTTCCGCAGAATAACACTCCTGAAACAGGAGACCTGCATCCCACCCTCAGCATACATCCACCATGCAGGCACTCAGGACACTGGGACACCAACCAGCCAGCCCAGCTGGAAATGTCACTCCCCATGCTCTCCACAAAGCCTGAGTTGCAAACCCTTTACACGCAGCAAGGCAGCCATCTCTCCAGTACTGGGAGGGTGGGAAAGTATCTACTTTCTTGACCGCTGTATCCTGATACAGTACCCAACAGAGCATAATCTCAGGAAATGTGTTTAATCATCTCATCTTTCATGCACTAAACATGTGGGAGGAAATTCCTAGTATTTAAAATATAAAGCTCAGAAAATGAGATGACTCCAAGTGAAAGCTTCTGTTGCTGAATATTCCAAATGATGTGTTAATGTGGGAAAAGGCAACATTCTTAGATCACAGTAAAATTACTTTGAGTTCACTTTCATTTTATTTTAGATACTCTCTAGGTTTTGTATATGTGTGTACATGTGTGTACATACATGTAAGTGTGCACTTGGGATCTGAACATACAGAAGAGTTAAATACAAAGTGATGTTGGCAATAAAAAATTACATTTAATTATCAAAATGACAACTCACAGAAGAAACTCCTAAGCAGCAAACACACAAAACCTATTATTTGTATTGAAAGTAGAGGTCAGGACTTCCCTGGTGGCTCAGTAGTTAAGAATCCGCCTGTCAATGCAGGGGACACAGGTTCGATCCCTGGTCCAGGAAGATCCCACATGCCGCGGAACAACTAAGCCCATGTGCCACAACTACTAAACCTGCGCTCTAGAGCCTGTGAGCCACAACTACTGAGCCCGCACGCCACAACTACTGAAGCCCACGTGCCTAGAGCCTGTGCTCTGCAACAAAAGAAGCCACCTCAATGAGAAGCCTGTGCACCTCCAAGAAGAGTAGCCCCCGTTCGCTGCAACTAAAGAAAGCCTGCACGCAGCAATGAAGACCCAACACAGCCAAAAATAAATAAATTTAAAAAAAAAAAAAAAAAAAGAAAGTAGAGGTCAAAGATCCTTCTGAAAGTATGCTGAAAGTTATGACTCCTTTCACTGGAAAAATGGACATACACTAGAAATGTTAAACACAAACCCAGGAGCTCAAGGATTCCCTCCTCACCCCAAGTCCACCTATGACATCAGGCTGGGCATGGGATGAGGACAGTAAGAGCAGGGACCCCCACCCAGCAGGTGGTGAGCATTTTTAGGGCCTGTCAGCACAGAGCATGTGCTCAAACAAGTGCCAGCAAACAACCAGGCACCGGCTCCAGGGAGCTATGAAACACAGAGATCTCCCACTTTGCCAAAGTTTGCTTGTACGAAAGGCCTATGTTAGTACCCGTTTTTGCTAACCAAGAGACTTGAAGAGAACTTTTGCTTTTGCGAAAATCAAAAATGGCGGCTTGGCAGCTTTCTGCGTTCGTTTTGCAGCAGTTACAGAGGCATCGCTCACTAGAGCAGTGAGAGCAGCCTCGCTGAGCTTCTTCCCCCGCCACACTCAGCATCTCAGCACCCAGCCACCTGGCTGTGAGCTGCGTCTGTGAGCATCTGGGCTTTACCTCCATCTATTCTGTGCCTCCCTTAACAAGATGTGTCCTAAGGTAACTGCTTCTTTGCTTTATACCATTTTGGCTTATGGAAGGTTCCAGAGGAGTGCTCCACTTCCGAATAGGACAGCAGGGACACCCGTACCACATTGTACTCAGAAAGTAACAGCCACTGAGTCCAAGCACAGAACCTAATCACGATCCTCAAAGATTAGGTGTGACAATTGAACACGCTTTCATGTTTTCCAAAATGACTGTGCAAATCAGTTAATATTAAAATACATCAAATACCCCCTAACATGAAGCATTCCTTACAAAAGTGATACCATGTTTGAAAAAAGAATTTATGTTCCACAGTTATAATTCAAAAGCATGTACTACTTTGGATAATCTTTCAATTTGATATTCCAACATAATACCATCTCCATTTTGTAAGTAACTGGATCACAAGTCCTAGCCCACTTAGGATTACAGTTCAACAGACGATGAAACTAATAACATCACCATAAAAGTTCCAAGCCAACTATGAGGATCAGAATCAGCTCCAATAATTTTGAATTACTGCTCAGCAAGGTAAATGACCTTCTCTCAGACTTCTGTTGTGGGCTACCCCTGACCTCAACAATCATCACTATAAAACAACTATTAAAACTTTCTAATTAAAGCCAGCATTTCTGATGATTAGCTATGCTGTGTTTATTGCTCTCAAATCTATCAGGTTACTGGACCTAAGACACCTTTATGCAAGACACCTATGCTTTCTGAGAATTGGGCACTATTCGCAGTGGACTTGGAAACAAGAAGTTAGGCAAATTCCATTTTCTGCTCTTCTCTCTTGTGTGATATAAGGTACCTGTCTCCAGGCCTCAGTTTCCTAAACAGTAAAACAGATGTTCCTAAACAGTAAAACAGATGTTCCAAAGAACAAATGGGGAAAAAAGCAGCAAGGGCTTTGGGTCACCTGAATTACAAGTCCAATACACTGCGGAGGATGACCTGCGCTCAGGTCTCCGTTTAGGAAAGCTGCAGGCTGTGGAGGTGTGAAATCACTGGGCACACGGCAGGAAGGAACAGAAACAGACAAGGCCGAACTGAAGGCCTGGAGAGGTGCTCAGAGCTCTGGAGCCCGCCCTCCTCTTCACAGAAAGGTGGTGGGTGTGAACACAGGGGCTGCTGCTTCCAAAGCCTGAAGGCAGAGCCCTGCACCGGGGTGCGGATGTTAAGGTCTAAATGCTTTAGGAAGGAAACCACTGAATTTAAATGAATTTTCCTTAGACTATTTCTCAAAGACGAGTCTGAATATATGATACAGACAAAAGACCTGTTAGCGCCTTCCTAACAGGAAGGATTTTAAATGGATTAAAGCTAATAGGTTAAATTATCTAAAATGGCAAACAAAACCCTTAATTTTCCTGGAATAAAAACATTAATTCAATGTTTTAAAAAGCACAGTTTAATGGCTGCTTTACAAATCTGCTTTAAAAACATAACAATAAAATGCTGACTTAAAATTCTATAGGATACATAAAACTAACACTTTCACCAATTTCAATTTTTCTTTTGAAATTCCACTGTTAAGGGTATAACTTGAAAAGTATCCTACTGAGTTCTATTAATAGTGGACCGAAGTTATAGTCCTCACTCTGCCACCAGCCAACTAGCTGTATTTCTAATTAATTTTACTTCTGTGGGTTTCAGTCTCTGAATCTTTTGAGCTCTAAAACCCTCACACTACAACTGTAATACTACACAATTTTTCTGGCAGTTATTTTCAGAAACTATTATCAAATCTCAGTTAATAAAATAATGTAGACCAAAACTCAAAGTCTCAGAAAATGACTTACTTCAAAGTGTTATTTCATTCACACCAAACATTACATGAATAGTCAAAAAGGATAAAAGGTTTCCCTCTCAGTCTTATAATTCCAGGCAGGTAACAACGGCACTGATAAAAACAAACTACTCGGGCTTCCCTGGTGGCGCAGTGGTTGAGGGTCCGCCTGCCGATGCCGGGGACGCGGGTTCGTGTCCCGGTCCGGGAGGATCCCACATGCCGCAGAGCGGCTGGGCCCGTGAGCCATGGCCGCAGAGCCTGCGCGTCCAGAGCCTGTGCTCCGCAGCGGGAGAGGCCACAGCAGTGAGAGGCCCGCGTACGGCAAAAACAAAAACAAAAAAAACCAAACTACTCCGTGTAACTGGATTAAGGCTGATTACGTGTATTGTTAATTATTAAACACTTAGGACACTTATTCTTCACCAATTATCAATAAACCTACCTAACCTCACCCCCACGCACCAAACTGTAAATTGGAAGTTAATGATCTAGCTTTCATTTGCCCCACTCAGAATATTACCTAACATAGTAGTCCCTCCCTATCCGTGGTTTGCTTTCCATGCTTTTGGTTACCCAGGGTCAACCATGGTCCAAAAATATCAAGTGGAAAATCCCAGAAATAAACAATTCATAGGTTTTCAATTGCGCGCCATCTGAGTAGCACAGCCCAATCTTGCACTGTCCCACCCGGGACGTGACTCAACCCTTTGTGCAGCTCGTATCCCGCCCATTAGTCACTCAGCAGCCAGCTGGCTATCAGATCAGCTATCACAGTCTGGCAGTGCTGGAGTTCAAGGGACCCTTATTTTATTTAATAATTGCCCCAAAGTACAAGAGTAGTGATGCTGGCAATTTAGATATGCCAAAGAGAAGCTGTAAAGTGCTTCCTTTAAGTGAAAAGGTAAAAATTCCTGACTTAATAAGGATAAAAATTGTGTGCTAAGGTTAAGATCTATAGTACGAACACTGAAAATTGTGAAGGAAAAAGAAATTCGTGCTAGTTTTTCTGTCGCACCTCAAAGTGCAAAAGTTATAGCCACAGTGTTTGATAAACGATTAGTTAAGATGGAAAAGGCATTAAATTTGTACAATAAGGTACTTTGAGACCACATTCACATAACTCCTATTACGGTATATGGTTATAATTGTCATATCTTATTATTATTGTTAATGTCTTACTGTGCCTAATGTATAAACTTTATCCTAGGTATGTATGTATAGGAAAAAATTATATAGGAGTTATGGCACTATCCGCAGCTTCAGGCATCCACTGTGGGAATGTATCCCCCACAGACAAGAGAGGACCGCTGTAATATGACTTGTGGCCATACAGTGAATTTGGGAAAACACCTGATCTACGGTTTTTTTATCTTGAGCTGTAATCTTGCGATTTCACGAAAAACTTAAAACTACATTAACAGATTAAAAACCTCCACAATGACAATCAAACACACTCTCAACATTCTAAACTTCAAAGAACAGTATGCTAAGAGTGTCCATGACTGAAAATACTAACATTTATGGTCATTTTAGGATCCCAAGCCACTCTTTTGTAGGAAAACATTTCACTCTAAACTGAAAGTTTCGCCAGGTCACAGAGACTTTCAAATTCTATCTGTGTGCCTGAATGCTTCTGCAATTTTATTTGGTGATCCTATTTTCTACTTCCGGTCCTTTCATGTTTAGGATTAGCTCTCCTGCACTGAGCCCTGAAAGATAATGATTTCAGCAGAATAAAGGAAAATTTGTCAATGTATACAAAGAAATAGGAAGAGCTGTGAAAAACTAAGGGCCACACGCACAGACAGCAAGTACTACGTATGAGCTGCTTTAATCACTGCATCCTTCTGTCCTCACCAGCTGCCCTTCCCCTGCCTAGATATTTAAGGTGTGAAGAAGCAAACACTGCTGACTCATAGTTACTCACTTGTACAATGGTCTGTACTCCAAGGGAAATGGTCTGTACGAAGGGAAACTAGAAATAGCATTCTAGTCTGACACCAAACATCACTGGTGATACAGATATGAATCCAAAAGGAACACGGACCTTACAATAATGCCAGAGAAAGGTTTATCCCAAAAGGTTTCCACAATGAGCTTCTGCACTAAATGACAACCAGCATACCATAAAAGTACAAGCAAAGATCAAATGCTTTTGCCTTCTAAATACCCAGATTTTTAAAAGGCAACTCTCTCCATGGGGACTTCAAGTCTGCTTTTAAAGGCTGCTGTTATTCCCTGACCATGGGAGTTGTGAGAAGCCAGGCAGCAATGGATTACAGTACATACTATATGCAGTGTGCTTATGACTCTCACTCACTCACACACACACACACACACACACACACACACACACACACACACACACACTGTTGACTCAACAACACAGAACTGTGTGGGTCCACTTAAACACAGATTTTTTTCAATAAATATGTACTACAGTACTACACGACCCAAGGTTGGTTGAGTCCACGGGTGTGGGACCACAGATACAGAGAGCCAACTGGAAAGTTCTATTCTTATTTTCAACTGTGCAGAGGACTGGCTCCCCAACCCCTCCGTTGTTCAAGGGTCACCTGTACATGGCAAGGCAGAAATTATACAGATGGTAGAATCTCACCAATGAAATACAGAGACATATGTAATCAACAAACAGAAATAAAAATGTTCAGAAAGTATTAAGTATTTAAAGAAGAGGTTTTAAAGGACTTGTTTATTTCCAGAAAAAAATATTTGAAAAGGGAATGTTTAATATATTCAGAAAGAGATAATAATCGAGGCAACTTGTAAATCTATATCCAACTGGTCACTATGTTTTTAATCCCTATATTTTCAAGCTTTGACAATAAAACAAAGCTTTTTGAAATCTGAAAACAAAATGTTCTCATTTTTCTGAGATGTTTCTAAAAAAGGAATCTGTTAATTAGTCTGCCTTAATAAAAGCTGAAATAACAAACATACTTTAAACAAGTATACTTTAAACAAGTGACAAATGCTACCAGGTTTGAGGCCTATTTTTAAAGTATTTTTTAAACACACATGATTATGTGTAATACAAATGAAAGGGGTTCTAAGCAACCTATTCTTCATTTAGACCAGGGCTTGGACTGTTCCACTGTGACAAACACAAGTGTAAGCAAGAGAGCTTGCCACCCTGGGGCCAAGTAAAACCAGTCTGTATGCATCCATTCCTCCCCTTCGACACAAGTCTCTGTAAAGCAGAAGGATTGCTTAAAAAGGCAATTCTGGTCTTGGAATACTCCTGTTTCAAACCCTCTGACTGCTTCTCACTGTTCTTAGGATAGAAAGCACAATTCTCACCCATGCCAGGAGCTCCAGACCCTGCAGGACCCCGCTGCTGCCTTGCCCACCCCATCCCTGTCGCCAGCCTCTCTGAATCAGTTCCTAGCTCAGAGTTTTTGCACCATTATCCTCTGCCTAGAAGGCTCCCTCCCCTTGCCCAATCCCTCAAGGTCTACATGACAACCTCCCAGCACAACATTATCTGTTTGTCTCCCTGCCTCAGTGGACAGAAAGTTCCAGAGAGGAGGGCAATTTTCTCTTTTGTTCACCATTACAACCCTGGGATTTACTCATCAATTATTTAGTGCATACTGTTTTCTAAGGTCTGGGTTCATAGCAATGAACGGAAGAGACAGAAACCCTCAACTTCACAGGGTTTACATTCAAGTACAAGAAGACACAAGGTACGTAAAATACAGAAATTACATGGCATGTTATAACGTAGTAGTAAGTGCTACAAACAAAAATAAAGCAGGGAAGGGAGATGAGGGATGTCCACCACACTCCACACTACAATAAACTCGACTGTCCTAACGGGACTGCTCAAGGAAGCGTGGAGTGGAGAGTCCTAAAGAAGTTTCACGTACAGAGGGTTCAAGAGTCCAAAAATGCTGGTCTACTTTACTTTAAATAAAACAATTCACTGTCTTAATTCCTTCTAGACCACAAGTCTTAGAGAAAAGTTCTGGTATCATTCATCTTTGTACTGCTAATGTGTGGTTGATCAAAAATACCCGCTCAAAAAAGGAATGAATGAACTCTCCTCTTTCCTCTCAGTGGCCCTGCTCTGCACGAGGTCATGGAGCAATGATTCTCAAAAGGGAATAAAAAATTGAAAAATCCACTGAAGTTTAAAAATACATTTTCACTATTGTAATTGCTTTGTTTTTGGCTAATATAATTTGTTTTCATTTCAAAGCAAAATAAAGAAGGTAACAAATATTGTTATCAAAAGGGGCACATTTTTAAAGACTGAGAAAGAATATCATCTAGAGGTCACGTAGTTAAATCACTCCACCTAAAATAGTGTACGTGCTAGATGTAGCTATCAAGTCAGTTAACATTTTGTAAGTAGAATTTTTATGCATTTTCTATTGCATTCTTTTCCAGTAAAAATTTGCATGTTTGTTTATGAAAGCATGCAAATAATTCCTCTAAAACTGAGGTGGGAGGTACCTTATCCCTCTAGTGAAACAAAGTTTCCTCAACATCTGTAGTGCAACACTTGGCCCCGGGCTGGGCAAAGAGATTAGGGACATAAAAGGATCTTGCCCACAAGAAGCTTACATTAATTAATTAGTGCAATGCCTTGGGGTGCTATGGAAACAGAGAAGCACTCAGCATGACATTAAAAATTAAGGCAAGCATTCCTGAAATACCTTTTTAAGGATGGGTTAAGGAGCTAAGTCAAAAAAAAAGAAGAAAAGACCTTCAATTCCAGGCAAAGGAAAGAGAGAGCAAAGACAAGGCCATGGTTTTGGGGAGAGGACTGTGGCCAGAGCAGGCCAACCAAAGGTGGCCCAGCCGGCAAGGAGAAGGCAGAAGTGGCAAGGCCCCTGGGCACTTCTTAGTTAGGCAGGGGACAGTCACTGAGGAGTTTTTACAAAGGGCCTAACAATCAGGCTATGCCTTTAAAGCAACCTCTCACTACAGTGTGACAAAAATGGTGTGTGTAAATAAAAGAGCATTTTATTTTTATCACACAAATAAATATCACCCTAATTTATCAATTTTTAAGCCAAAACTTTTGCATATCAGATTTCAAAAAGAAAATTTTCAGTGAAGACTAAGTCTCACCTCAAGGATTATCAAATTTAAGTTAAATAGGAAATGTCCACCATGTTACAGAATGCACTCTGTGGCCCAGGTCTCACTATAGTAGGGAAGTAGGTCTGACACTAAAGAGGAAACCAGACCATGACAGAAGGCACAAAAGGGGTGGCATCACTCACCTGCAACCCTTCATGATTACACAGGAACCATGACTGCTTCTCCAAAAAAATGATGAAAAAGTTTATAAAGCACTGAAGGAACAAAAGGTTTGGGGTGGGGGAGGTGAGAAGGAAGGAAACATAAGCTGACTTAATCATTTTGCCTGATCATAAGGAAGACATTTACATGTGGGAAAAATAAAGCGCTAGAACATTAGGGAAAAAAATTTCCATGTTGGAAATATCCTCCTCCTTTCAGTAAGAGAACCTAATGGTTATCTACCTTACAATTCCACATTCTAATAAAGAAATTCACTTTCTAATCAAGATAACTCCAGAAGTAGAGTAGCTGCAAAGATACCAACAAGTGCAACAATTAGGAGCAAAAAGTTCAAACTGAACTAAATTAAAATCAGGTCTGGTGAGTTTAACCCTCTCAGAAGGCAGTGTGCCTCCTTTACTAGGTACTCTAAAATTAGCTCTTACAGAAAAAGGAGAACTCTTTACAGGAATAAAGTTTTACAAAGGAGCATAAGCGACCAAGCCCTGTAGCAGTGTCTGTTTCTTTTAACAATGTACTTTCCATAAACACAACTTCAGTGCTTGTTTTCTTCTCTCCATTATTAAAAGGTTGAGTCAATGGTCTTATAGGAGGAATTACAAGAATATACATGATTTTCTTGCATTTACCAATCGGGAAAAAAAAATCCTTAAATATGAGAGAACCCTGCAAGAGTACAGCATGTGTTATGAAAGCCTATTTGAAACTTGTGCCTTAAATATTAAGACGAAAACAAATGGAATTTAAAGTAATATAGCTACAGAGCTTTTTGCAATCTCAAGGGACAATCATAAAGAAAACACAAGTTACTAAAATTAGAAGACCTAGGTTATAATCCTAGTTATCACTATAGAAAGTATGAATTCCAGCGGCAGGACACTGAAATTAACAGTGAAAGGAGTTTGTCAGCCACTTGGTTGGTAACATCAACTACAGCTCTATCATTGCAAAAACTTGTAATATTGTTGCAAATCTATGTTAAGCAGTGGGGCTACTTTAAAGCACTGTTTATTGTTATTAACATTAAAAACATGATGTTCCCACCTTGCACTTAAGTATTTTGGAACTGTTTTATGATAGATATATGACGACTGCTTCATTAAAAACAAGTGATTAAGTAAAATATTTGTTTCCACAGATTTTAAATACGTATTTGTCTAAACATGTGCTTATCTGTGAAAACCATATTAATATCAATAAGTTCTCCAAATCTCAATTTTTTTTAAAGTGCAATTCCTAGGAAACTTAAATAAAATCAAAATCTTCCCTGAACATGTTGCCATTTAATTTTGGCTACTCTTCAACAAAACACGTTAAAATAAATGCCAAGAAACTTCTGTTCTCATATTATCATCCATTTTCTCTCTGGCTCCTACTCAAATATAGTATAAATCCTTTCTCCAACTACACATTCTGTCCTCAGACCTGCTTTCTCTGCCCAGATACATGTGATAAAGAAAAAAAAAATCTGTTAATAAATTAAAACTGACATTCACTAAAAGAATATTGAAAACAGTAATACGGTAAACACCAGTTTCAAAATTCTGAATAAGAATCTGAGTAATTAAAAAAAAGAGCAAAAACAGCCAACATCAATATGTTACAAACAGTCCAATGAGGCTGATGTTATTATAATCCTCCTTTTAGAGATAAAAAAGTGAAGCCCCAGAGGGTAATTTCTAATCAATAAGAAGCCATGTCTCTCTTCACACACCCACTTTTTCATCTTACAAAGGCAACACACATCAACTTTTCAAAATACAGGATGAAATTTATTTCTAACTAAACACAAGTTTCAAAGCGAAGTACACAAATCAAACTTATGGTTGAATAATAAACTTGCTAACCTGATGCCTTTCATAAAGTATTCCACCTTAGCAACTCAAGCAAACTTACATCAAGCGATTTCGTAGAGCCTGATTATAAAACTGCCCTTCAGAATATTAAATACAGAGAAAAGTTGACAAGCCACAACCATTTCAACTTCTGTAAATTACCCTGACTGTAAATTAGAGGGAGCCAGGCAGGTGGGGAAGTATGGAAATTGCACACTGCACATATTATCTGACCTCCAAAGAAATGAACGTCACTCTTCCCCACTGTGGTCTTTGCAAACTACAACTCAGAACCTATTTCAAAAGCATTTTAGATACTTAATACAAAATAAGAGACCAGCTAAATGTCATGAGAAAAACTTTAAAAACAAGAAAATAACTTGTATGCTTACAATATTCAAGTTGATATTATCTTTTTCTAAAAACCCTCACACTACCTGATTTCCCTGAACAGTCCAGGGAACTCTTCCCATTCCTTCAGTTATCCAAAACTTCAAACTTCCACTTAACATTTAGGGCAAGTTACTGAGCAGCCAAAGAGAGGGTCTCAAACGCACAGGATAGCTACCCTACAGATAATCTTCTCAAGTTTCACCTCAGCCTAAATTAAAGACCGTTTTATGTAGAAATGAGGGGGAAGACAAGATGACCTGCACGGAAAGTTGCAATACAAAATTACAGTGAAGTCTGAACAAGTTTTAAGTTTTACGTTCTGATTGGACACGACTGAGAAGCAGGTGGTAAGAGATTCCTGACCTGCCCCTTTCTCGAACACAAGGCGTCTTTAGAATTTTTTCTTAATTCTTCCAGAATCTGCCTCTGCTCAAACCTCTCGGAGGAGAGCGGGACCGTCCCAAGCATACCCGGAGCAACAGGATCCTACTTCCTGGTCCGAGTGACCCGGGCCCTCCCCGCCCGGCCGGCCGCGGTCCCGGGCCCGGGCGGAGGGCAGGGCGAGGCCGCCGCAGTGCGGGCCGGACGGCGGTGCTGCCCGTACCCTACCCCTGCCCCGGCCCCCGAGACCTCGGCCCGGCCCTGGCCGGCCCCAGCCCTGCCCGCCGCCCCGGTCCGCACCCAGACTCCTCTGCCCGCGCCCCGGCCCGGCTACACTCGCTGGGCCCTGCCCGGCCGCGTCCTCCGGGAAGATGGCGGCCCATGACAGGCGGGCGCGGCGCGGGTCCGAGGCGGAGGCCGGGCGCGACGCGGCGGGAGCGGAGCAGAGCAGCCCGCCCGCCGCCGCGCTCACCTGTCAGCACCGCCGCCGCCCGGCCGCCGACCGCCGCAGCCCCGGTGCCCGGCAACCGCGCCACACGCGGACGGGCCGTGAGGGAGGGGCGGAAGCAGGGGCGCGGCCGGCCCGGACGAGCGGCGGGGGTCGGCGCGGCGCGGACTGGCGGCGGGGCGGCGGCAACTCTTTCCCGTTTCGGGCCGAAAAATATCTCAACCTCGCGACTCCAGCACCCCAACGCTCCTTCCCGTTCGCATGAGAACACACAGCTCCCGCTTCCGGGCCCCGCCGGAAGTCCCGCCCAGCGCGCTCCCGCGCCCGCGCGCCCGCGTACTCACCGCCTGGTCCGCCGACTGGCGCTCGGCGCCCTTACGTCATGACGGCACGGCGCCCTGATTGGCCTCGCGCAGCGCCGGGCCCGCCCCCTCCTCCTGGCCTCTCGGTGCTCGTGCCCCTCCCGGCGACGCCTGTGATTGGTGGGGGCGCGCACGCAGCCCCACCCCGCGCACGCTCTCCGTACCGCCCCCGCCGCGACCTGAGGAGGAGGTGCTGTCGGCTGGGACCGCGACCCCTGCCTACTTTAGCCGGGGACCGAGACTCCCGCCCCCGGCCTCATCCCGGGACCCCGACCCCGTCACCCCGGGATCGCGACCCCCGTCCACCTCGGCCCAAGACCCCGACCCCTCCCTCCCCTCATCCCGGGACCGGACCCTCCCCGGGGCCTTCTGGCCATCCGGGTGGTCGGGTCAGGAGAGCCCCCTGAGCGCGCCCGGGAAAAGGGAGAAGGCGGCGTCGCCTGTCCGTGGAGCGGGTGCCCTGGGCCGCTCGTCGGCCAACTCCGTTCTCTGCGGTTTCAGGGGAAATGCTGAAGACTCGGGATGTCTTCCCAAACCCGAGCATGTGCCACCCACCCGACCCATTCTATGGGGAGGAAAAACAAAAGTAAAGTATGTTCACCGGCTTTAAGCTTGCTGCCTGATTTCCTGTGTGCCTGCTCCGCTCGGCTGTTGATTATGTAGACATACATGTGACCTGGAAAGGCTTCTCTGGGTCACTCTGTCCAGCCTTATCCGTGCACCGGTGCTTCTTACCTGTTCCTTCTGCGGGTCCGAACGCCGACAGGATGCGCTCTGGACTTCCGTGTATTGACTGGGAAGATCACATCGGTGCTGGGCGCCTTCTGCTTTGGCATACGTTGTAACATCCTCGCTCTAAAAAACTTGGAAGTTCAATAATGCTATTCATAGCAATGTCTTTAAACATAATCACGTAAGACTGAGATTTCCTGTAATATTCAAAGCAAGTACATATTTCTGGAAAAAAAGTCGCGTTTAGAGTTCACTTTCCAAGAGAACCTGTTGGATATGTTGCAGAGCCCTTCTCAGGTACCTCCGCTTGGAACGTTTTAGACTGAGGCCCAGGAAGTCATCCCTAGGCCGGGCCCAGTGATGTGGTCCACCTCTGAAAGGTCAGGAATTCTCCAAAGTTATTAGGTTAGATTTCCATCTTTTTTGCTGGTGTTTACATTCTGGCAGACTTTTTGATATACAGATAAGTTCCCATATTACAAAAGAGACTAAATGATATGAGAATAGTTTATATTGAAATGACATCTCTCACTTTCTATTTGTGTTGGGTGATCCTTCCTAAACAATCAAAATTGGCTTTTTATTCGTGTGTGATTTTTTTTTAACCTGTGCTTCAAAAGAAGCACCCATTTTCACCTTGGGATGTGAGATTATAACAAAATGAATTTTTATGGCATTTCTACTTAGAAAAACCACTTCTCATCTCAAGCAGTTACAAGTCCTACCTATTCTATCTAAAAGCTTTCCTTCTCCTGCTTATGATGGATTTGCCTGCTGTTACTTCTCTCCCAGTTTGTTTCAGTAGCATCACAGCTGGTCTCTGCCTCCCCACCTTTCACCATGCCAGCTTACATTTCCTTTAAAAGCCTCCTCACCATCCCACTCTGAGTCAAGACTTGTTGAAGTCCAAGTTGTTTTTCATGGACTAGCAGGCCCTTCACAAACTGGCTCACGGGCCTCTCACATCTCCTTTCCTGCCCCAGGGTTAGACAACCTAACCTTCCAATCACATTGTCTTAACATGCGTTTTTGAAGACCTTGGGGTAGTCTCTGGGTGTGGATGTGAATGACACACAGGCTTTACACTCTATGACCCTACTGTTTACTGACAGGCCAATCAACTGGCAGTCACCACAGTGTGATAATTCCTGTTAGAGAACAAAACAAAGAGAGAAGCATTGGTTCCCAAATGTTTGCTGCGCATGAAGTTGTGTGTGGAGTGCCTTCGTTTCTGAACACTTTGGCCCTCTAGTGTCCTTCATCTGTGCTCTTCCTTCTGCCAGAAGGGTCGTCCTCTGCTTCCACTTCTGGCAAAATCTGGCTTATTTTTCCAGTTACAGCTCAAGTGTCAGCCATTTACATCTTTTCCTTTCAGACAATCGGTTTCCCTTCTGGGTACTCGTAGCACTCACCAAGTCCCTGCTCCGCTTTAGGGGCAGTGCTCAGTGCTGGGGAGATGGCACAGAGCAGTACCGACCAAAAGACAGGTGAACAGGTAGTGGGGGATAAAGAGGAGTAAGGTTTGCTATGGAGTGTGTGCAGATTGCCCAGGTAGCAAGCACATGGGAGGGTCTGAAGCCAGCTTGGGAAGGAATCAAAGAAAGAGATGACCGAGCCAAGGCCAAAGACACCAGAGTGGAGGGGCTGCCAACACACCTTCCAGCAGGGAGGGAGAGGCCAGTCCTGGTCAGAGAAGGAAGTATTTGAACATGACAGATCATAAAACCAATGTGGTAAGGTGAGTGGAGGGCATAAGAGCCTGGGGGGGTAAGCAAGGCAAGAATCCCAAAGGTCTTCCGAGCACTTATGATGTTTGAATTCGATAGTGAGTCAAGATTTGTATTAGAAGGTAAGAGAGGGTTCATAAAAGGTATTAAGCTCATAGAGAATCTCTGGCCCCCAAAAGCCATCCAAATAGAAATGCAATAAAGAACTAACTTAGTCAAATTAGGTGGAAGTATCAAAATGAAAATGACAGTAATACATGAGAATACATTGGAAAATAAAAGAATCCATGAGTTCTTACTAAATATAAACAAATGTGTGAGTAAAAAAAAATAACAGAGATGAGGAAGGAAAAGGGAAAGCTATTCTTTACGGTAGAAGGCTGACTAATGAATGAGAAAGAATTGTTTTTTAAATTGCCATGTTGCAACTATCGTAGCATTTATTCTGGCAAGAGTCATCAATGTATGCTAAAAATCATTGGATAAAAGTTGTTGAGTAAAAAGTTGTGAATGCCGTTTCACAGCTTATTAATTGCTTATTCCTTATTAATTTCAAAGAGGGGAAAGGTATTTTTACAGTGGATAAATATGGTGGACCCCATCTTAACTGAGAGGTGAAAGTTGGCATCCCCAATAATGGTGGCCTGCTGACATCACGTGATGTCAGTTATGTCGTGTTCCTGTCAAGCCACAAACTAACCATGAGGAATAATCACAAACTGAGGACGTTCTACAAAAACTCTGACTCTTCAAAAACCCGTACTCTTCAAAAATATCAAGGCTTGGGAATTCCCTGGTAGTCCAGTGGTTAGGACTTGGTGCTTTCATTGCTGAGGGCCTGGGTTCAATCCCTGGTTGAGGAACTAAGATCTCACAAGCCGCACGGCATGGCCATAAAAGACAGTGAAAGGTTAAGGAACTTTTCCAGATTTAAGGAGACTAAAGAAACATGACAACTAAATGCAATATGTAATCCTAGACTAGATTCTTGATTGGAGTAAAATTTGCTATATAGGTCATAATTAGAATTTCAATATGGACTCTATTCCAGTCTTATAATCAAGGTTAAATTTCCCAAATTGGATTTATTTATAAATTGTTTTTTGGCTCTGTAAGAAAATGTCTTTGATATTAGAAGATATAAACTGAAGTATTTAGAGGTGAGGGAATCAAGATATCTGCAAGTTTCTTTCAAATAGTTTAGTGAAATACACACACACATACTTATACAGAAAGAGAATATAACAGAACATTAATCGGTGAATCTAGGTGTGGGATATGTTAAGTGTTTGCAACTTGCCTGTAAATATGAAGCTCTTCAAATGGAGAATTATCTTTTAGAGATACATACTGAAGTGTTTATGAATGACATGATATTATGTATGTTTTACATTTGATTCAAAACAATCTAAAGGAAGGTGGTCAGTTGGAATACAGAAGAAATAATGGGACAAGCTGGTGTGTTGAAAATTGTTGAAGCTGGATGATGGATACATTGGGGTTCATGAAACTCTTCTCCCTGCTTTTCTATATGTCTTAAATTCCTCATGATAATAGAAATACAGTGATGAAGTGGAGGGTTTTAATTCATTAAAGATATTCCATGAACATGTATTGCTCAAAAAGCAGTCACAGAGGAGGACTACATTTCCCAGGATACTCCACAGCCTTCCTGCTGGAGAAACAAAGGGGCAAAACCTCTGGGTCTCAAAGCTGAGAGACCAGGACAGGGGGGCAAATTTGTGTTGGCAGGTGCCAGCCCAGGCGGAGGAGGCCTGAGGGCCTGTAGGGGAGATGCAGGGTTTGCATGAATGTTGGAAACAGGAACCATATCTAGAGAGAGTTTCTGAGAAACTTTTTTGTGTAGTGTGCTTTGTAATACCCCAGGGCTAGTTCCTAGTAAAGACCCTGGCCAGTCCTTCAAGGCTTCTGTAGTTGGATCGTGTTTCCTTTGAAAGTAACTCCTTTCTTGGCGGCGGGTGCTGCCTGGGATGGCAGCTTAAATTTGTACTATTGCTGGCAGATATCTTCTGGGGTAGTTGACCTACATAGTACCTCTGCAATGAGGCAAATGTATTACTCTAGGCCTCAAAAAAGATTGCATTTTCACCATGATTGCTGCCTGCCTGTAGCTCTCATAGAAAGAAGGATGAGTTGATGAGTCATAAGAGACATTTTGGAGAGACTTCCCAGTTTGGATGTTTCAGGCAGAGAACCAGACTTAATAAGCATGTTGTTTCTATTAGATTGAGAAAAATTAACTTCCTGGAGATCTGGCAAAGTGGACATTCTTTTTAGTCCAACATCCATGTACATTCCTCTAATGGGAGGGAAGGTCGATGGCTAGACATCATTGCCTTTCTTCAAAGTTCTAGACTATGCATGGCAACTGCCAGACACTCTCCTGTTTTCTTCCATGCAGTCACTCCTTGCTTTCCTGGCCCCTCTTCTCCAAGCTGGAGTTGGTCCCAGACGCTCTAGGATGGAGCGCTAGTGCCAGGTGCCCTTTGGTAGGCTCACAGGCGTCTCCTGAGAAGTGTGCTTCTCTCCCCCAGGCTCCTCTGATGAGGACTCTCCACCTCATTACTTTAAGAAACGGGCACACCCACCCAGTAATCCAAGATGGGCAGCTCCTGTTGCTCCCTACTGGTGATGAGCTGTCAAGGTCGAGGAAAGGAGCCCCTGAACAACAACATGCTCTGTTTTTGAACCCTAACTACAACCGCCTGAAGGGGCTTGAAATTTCCCTCACTGATCCTGGAACTGACTGGAGTTTCCTGAGCACACTAAGCCACTCCACCTCTGTGTTTCTCCCCCTCTGTCTCTCCCCTCTTCTTTCTGGCCAGTTGTCTTCCACAGTTTCCACAGCCTAACTCAGACACTTTGACCTCCTCCAGGAAGCCTTCTCTGAATACCTGCCCCCTTACCCATCCCCGGCGGGATCAGGGCCCATCCAGGGTGTACCTTTATCACAGTTCTTACTGAGTTGAGTAGGAGTGCCAGTTTGTGTTGTTGTTTATCTCCTGCTCATTATGAACTTTGCAAAGGCAGAAACTTTATTTATCCTCATCATTTTTCACAGTGACTGGTCATTAGTAGATGTTTGCTGAACTGAAATCATCCCAACTTTGCTAGCTCACCCACCAACTTCTGAGAGGTTTCTGTCAATTCTTAGTGAGCTGCTTTCATTTTTGACACCATTCACTATAGTGAATCTAGTAGACTTGGAATTCTTATCATTTGCACTTGGTGTTTTGTTTTTTTTCCTAGATTTCATGGTGATAGCTATTTTTGTTTCCTTGTTTATTTATTTTGACATTATAACCTTAGATACCATATACCGAAGTTGAGTGAGTGATAATTTTCCATACATCAGCATTTTTACAATCATGTTTGCTCTGGATATATTTTAGTCACTTTGATTAGACTTAGGAGACACTGTTTCCTTCATCCAGTTAGCGCAACACTTAAGTCTAATCAGAAACACAGCAGTCACCACGGGTGGAGTCACCACCGAGAAAGTGAATCTAAACCAGTGCATGTCCATTCTTTTTTACCTTCAAAGGGTTACATCTTCTGACTTTATCCCCTAACTCTGGGGGTGTTACCCTGTTTGAACATACCATCTGCACACATTTGTCATGTGAGCAAATATGTAACACACACATAAAAAATACGCATTTCAAATTTTTCATTTTGTCAAATGTTTGAATTTATCTTTTTCTTTGGAAGTATCTCCTCACATGCAGGGTTAGAGTATTTCTCTCACACCCAAGTTCCATCAAAGTCACAGTTAGTGGAATATCCATTGTCTTACATATGGGAAAAGTGAGTTAATGCAGGGTTTTCATGCTTTTTTGAAAAAGCCAAGACCCATAGTAAGAAATACATTTTATATTACAGCTCAGTACACACACACACACACACACACACACACACAAAGCAAAAGTTTCATGAAATATTGTTGATGGTGGTACAACTTTGTGAATGTGCTTAATGTCACAGATCTGTGCTTAAAAATGATTAAAATGGTGAATTTTGTTATGTATATTTTACCACAGTTTTTTAAAGTTTCATGAGATAATATTTACCCTTACTTTGTGAGATTTTCTCTGATCTCTTCTGTTTTATTTTTGTTAATTCTAGTTGTAACCCTTTTAATTGATTTATGACTCACTGTGGTCACAACCTGCCTGCTGAAATGCTGACTTGAGGGCCAGGAAGCTGAAACTTATTCACTCCATTTTCACAGTTTACTGGGCACTTTGCTTTTCCAAAGCATTTGAAACAGCATAATTAAAAAGAACAAGTAGAGCTTCCTTGGTGGTGCAGTGGTTGAGAGTCCGCCTGTCGATGCGGGGGACACGGGTTCGTGCCCCGGTCCGGGAAGATCCCACATGCCACGGAGCAGCTGGGCCGGTGAGCCATGGCCGTGGACCCTGTGCGTCCGGCACCTGTGCTCCGCAACGGGAGAGGCCACAACAGTGAGAGGCCCGTGTACCGCAAAAAAAAAGAACGAGTAAAAGCAAGCTAATAATTCCCTAAATATGTGTGTATAAGTCACTATTTTTGAAGGCCGAGCTTGGGGCCATATTTAGAAAATATGACTTAATTGTATAACTGTAAATTATATCTTAATTTGCAAATCTTCCCTTCCTTAGTTTGACATTGTAGGTATGTGATTCTGTTGATTATTATTTTTATCTTTAGTGCTAGAGGTTATAAATGCAAATGCCTTTAGGGACCAGACATTTCACATAAATGTGTGAACTGGCTGGAGTGATAAAAGGGAGTTTGCCCAACCTGGAGGCACTCACATTCTGTTAAAAACAAACACTCAAACTGCTGTGTCCACAAAGGAGTGATCCGGAGCCTGTGTTTGAGATCTTGGTTACAGACAGTTGTTTCAGGTAGTTTGACCATAAAGGCCACAAAGGAAAAAGAAATAGTAGGTTCAAGAAGGAACCATGGAGTGACAGGAGAGATTTTTAAGATGGGAAAGACTTGAATGTACAGAATGAGAGCATGGAAAACATCACAGCAGTATACAGAACTGCTGCGATCCTGCTTCTGGATCTATAATATTAATATTGATGAAGATGTTATTTGTAGTTCTTATCGTATTATAGAATTTTATCCAGCACTCCAAAGTGCTTTTATATAATATTAATAATTATGACTCTCATTTCTTTACCACTTTGAATTTATAAGATGTTTTTCACATGCACAATCTCATATCCCTAAAATGACACTGGAATGTAAATTATCATCATTTCCACTTTAAAGATAAGGAAAGTGAACTCAGAGATGTAAAATAATCTGCTAGTGAGTAGAAAGCCAGACTAGAACTCCAGATTCTGTGCAATTTCCACTATCCCATAACGTGTACTGTGTTCTCTGTCAGCAGAATGGAGGTCCCATCATGGAAATCTCACATTTCACTAGGTGGAATTTTTTTTTGTTACACCTTGCTTAACATGGCAAAGTGGAAGACAAATAACTTTCTATATAAAGAATTAATCAGACTTGTGCTCGCTTCGGCAGTACATATACTAAAATTGGAACGATACAGAAAAGATTTGCTCAAGGATGACACACAAATTCATGAAGCATTCCATATTTTTAGGTCCTACTGTATAGCACAGGGAACTCTACCCGATACTCTGTAATGACCTATATGGGAAAATAATCTAAAACGAGTTGATACAGTAAGTCCCCTACACATGAACCTTCAAGTTACAAACTTTCAAAGACGCAAACGTGTGTTCGCACATACAATCACGTAAGTTAGTTCACGTGTCTGGTGTACATTGTCACGTGCATGCATCCTCTACAAGTGGTTGTGCTTTTGTGTACTTTACTGTACAGTACTGTATAGAGTATAGTAGTACAGTGCCTTTATTTCAAGCTCAGCATGTCCGGAAGCAAGTGTAAAAGCAGCGGTGATATAGCTGGTTCTGCTAGGAAGCGCCAAGTGATAATGATGGAAACAAAAAGTGAAAATAATTGAGACAGTGGAGTGACAAGAGGAAGAAGAAGTAACTGAAGGACTGAAGAGATTCACGATGCAGGAAATGGCAAGAGGATTTTCTTTATTTGAAGAGGCACTGTTAGTTTAAGGCACTAGTAAAAGTTAGTCATTTGACGTTCCTGGTGGAGGAGGAGAGCATCTAGAGTTGGGAAGTAGGGCAAACAGAGGAGAAAGGAAGGGAGGGCTGGTGGTGAGGACGGTACATGACCCCAAAGTCAGTCCTACTGGTATAGTTAGTCCTACTGGTGAGTTAGGAGAAGATGAGCCAGAAGGACATTAAATTCTGAAGTCCACCTTTTCCACCAACATGGTTGCATGGTTGCATCTCCTTAGAATTCTCAATAAAGTTCTGAACATTGGAAGAACTCATTGTTTACACACTTATCATTATGTCACTAAAGACTAAACTTTAAAATTGATTTGTTACCAATTTGTGAAGAGTGGCATGAATAGTGATTGGACAGGTTGCCTCATCATAAGAAGGGAAATCAAAATTTTCATATTAATACAATTATATCAGAGCTTGGCCAATTTCTTTTCACTACAGGGTGAACGTGGAAATCTTGTTCGGCATCATTGGCCTGAGGTTACATCCCTTAGAAAACTGGGGAGGGGGCATGGGTCTTGGAATGAATGGATTTGGATTTGAATCTCAACTTCCATGCTGGTCCCTGCCCCAAAAGCCTTAATCCCATAACAGTTCAATGGACGAGTGTCATTCAGTCAGTTTCAGGGAAAAAATGAATTTCCCTTCCTGGTAACCCTTGTGCTTTGGACGTTTATTCTTGGCCCTTCCTGTGTGTGTTGACCCTGCCCTGCCCCTGTACTGCTTTCCACTCAGTTTGCCCTGCTGGCCACGGCTGCATACGTTCTGACTCTGAGTCCTGTGTCTGATTTTGAAGTGCTTTGTTCTGTTCCAGATTCTGTTTCTGGTGCTCTTCCTTGATGTCTAATTGAAATCAACCCATAATCAGTTTCCTAAAAGTTAATATCTGAAGGTTGCTTTTCTGACGCTTTAAGCTGCAGGGGGTTACATCATAGTCCAAGTTGTATGCATAGTTAGTGGATAGTAAATTGTTGATAATATGTGACAGAATTTGAAATTCACTAAGTATTGTTGATTCTTATGTTTCTAGATTCTTAAATGTTTCCAATTTTTCGTGTATTATAAAAATAAAAGTAAGTGTATATTAACTATGGTTATAATTCATATTTTATATGATTATATTCTTGAACGTGAAGACATTTTAGCATTACTATCTATTATGGATTGAATGTTTACCCAAAATTTATATGTTGAAGCCCTAACCCCCAGTATGGCTGTATTTGGAAATGAGGTGTCTAAGGAAATGATTAAGGTTCAAAGCAGCCATAAGGGTGGGGCCCTGATCTAGTAGGATTAGTGTCCTTGTAAGAAGAGACACCAGAGAGTTCTGGGGCACCCTCTCTCCTCAGGTATGACTGAGGAAAGGCCAAGTAAAGACAGGGCAAGAAGGCGGCCAGGAAGAGGGCTTCACCGGAAACTGAATTGGCTAGAACCTTGATCTTGGACTGCTAGCCTCCAGAACTGTGAGTAAACTAATTTCTACTGTTGAATCCACCCAGTCTATGGTACTTAAGGCCAGGAAAAATGCAATTATGAAAGAATTGATCCCTAGGGGAAAAGTCTCTCCATAAATATTACTTGCTTCCTGGTACTTTTCCCAGTTTATCTGTTCTCAGTTAACATCACATTATAGAATACTGAAAATCAACTACTAAAAATAAACTTTTAATTTCTACATTCTGTATGAATATTTCTCAAAAGGTCTTTACATCCCTTACCCTCCTCACTGATTGTGTGTTTTATATCAGCTCTTAATTACATAGACTGGTTTTTAAATGAAAATATAAAGATTTATAAAGATTTTTAATTAGTTAAATTAGGGAATATTTGTTATTTTTATAAATAAATACACATTTGTCCCAATTGCTTTTCTGATAACTTTTAGGGCAATTAGCATACGTTCCTCCAGTTATTTAAAGAATCTTAAAAAGCCAGGGAAATAAACATTTCCTGTAAGGTTTGTCTTCTAATGACATGTGGTGGCATAAGGGAAGGTGGTGTGAGTGTAGGGAGTGCAGGACTGTGGACCCCAGTTCTAAGTAACGTCCAACAAGTTATTTCAGCCCTTTGGGGTTTATTTCCCCCATTTGCTTGATCAAAGGATTGAACGAGAAGCTATACTATAACTAAACAAAGCAGCTACATTAGATTAAAAGAAGGCACTCAAAAAATACTCTTCATAAAAAAAAATTAGGGGTAATGACTTCAGTCAAACTAACTGGAAATGAAAACTGCCATAATTTTGACTCTGATATACTTTTATCTGCTGAGCTCCAGAAGTAAACATACTTTGGGGTGAAAAGGAAGCAAGAACCAGCATTTCATCATCAAAACCAGTGTATCTTGCCAATTTTTGCCAACAAGCAAACAAAAAAACGTTTTGTTCTGCTTCTTTCAGGCATGGAAAAAATATGACTCGGTTCTATCCGCAGTACAAGAGGCAGAGGCTCTGTGGTTCTCTGCGTAGCAGATGGTCTGTGAGTGACCCACACGTTCCAATCAGAGGGTGTTAGACCTCGGCCATGGTTAGTGGTGGTGCACACTGAGATACCAGGAGCTGGGGAGGAAGTCTGTGACTCGGTAGAACCAAGAAGGAAGTAGGCTGTGGGCTTGGAAGGGGAGGTTAAGAAGTCTCAGATTTTCTTGATTGACTGAGGAATAGTGGTTTCTTCTTTAAATGTAAAAAGCTCCCAGATCATGAGGGCTTGCCTGGTAGCGCAGTGGTTGAGAGTCCGACTGCCGATGCAGGGGATGCGGGTTCATGCCCTGGTCCAGGAAGATCCCACATGCCGCGGAGTAGCTGCGCCTGTGAGCCATGGCTGCGGGTCCGGAGCCTGTGCTCCACAACGGGAGAGGCCACAGCAGTGAGAGGCCCGCATACCGCAAAGCTCCCAAATCATGAACTTAATTATACAATTTTTAAAAGCTAATGAATCAAACAAAAATGTCTTCAATCTTGGCATGGTCAGACGGCTGGCAGTGTTATGGTGACTGGAGAAGGACAGAAAGACATCTTGAGGGCAGGGTCTGTGACAGTATGTTTACTGGTTCAACTGGCAGGCCTCCACTCTGGACATGCTGTGTGCAGCAATACAGTAGAAAAAACGCCTCCAAATATAGAAGGCACACTGACTTACTGTTTCTTAATTAAAGTTTTAATTTTGAGGTAATTGTAGCTTCCCATGCACTCATGTAATGTGGAGAGGTCACATGTCCCTCTCCCCAATTCCCCCATTGGTGGCATCACGCACAACTGGAGTGCAGCATCTCAATCAGATACCGACATTGATGCAGTCAAGATGCAGAGCACTCCATCAGCACGGCACCCTCTTGCTGACCTCCTCCTTAATCCTGGCAGCCACTGATCTGTTCTTCATTTTTTCATTTCAAGAATGTTCTGTAAATGGAATTATACAGTACGTAACCTTTTGGCATTGGCTTCTTTCATTCAGCCTAATTCTCTGGAGAGTCATTCAGATCGTTGTGTATGTGTATCAGTACTTAGTTCCTTTTTGTTATGGAGTACTATTCCATGGTATGGATGGACCACAGTTTAACCATTCACTCATGGAAGACATCTGAGTTGTTTCCAGTTTGGGCCATTACAGATAAAGCTGCTGTGAACATTTGTGTACAGGTTTTTGTGTGAACATAAGACATCATTTCTGTTGGATAAATGCCCAGGAGTACAATTACTGGGTTGCACGGTTAGTTGTATGATTAGTTGTTAAGAAACTGTTAGACTGTTTTCCAGAGTGTTTGCACCATTTTACATCCCCACCAGCAGGATATGAGTGGCCAGGTTTCTCCCCATCCTTACCAGCATTGGACGTTGCCACTATTTTTTATTTTAGCCATTCTGGTAGGTATACAGTGATAACTCATTGTGGTTTTAACTTGTATTTCCCTAATAGTTCATTATGCTGAATATCATTTTGTTGAACATCTTTTCCTGTGCTTATTTGCCATCTGTATATCCTCTTTGGTGAAATGTCTTTTCATATCTTTCTCCCATTTTATAATTGGATTATTTGTTTTTTACTGTTGAGTTGAGTTTTGAATGTTCTTTATGTAGTTGAGATACTAGTCCTTTGTTGGATATGTAGTTTGTGAACATTTTCTCCCAGTCTGTCATTTGTCTTTTTATCTTCTTAACATGTTTTTTTGCAAAACTATCCAAAAGGTTTTATTTTTGATGAAATCCAATTTATCATTTTTTCCTTTCATGTGTCATATTGATGGTCTGAAGTCTAAGAAATGTTTGCGTAGCCATAGATCCCAAAGATTTCCTTTTTTTTTCCTAAAAGTTTTGTGTTTTATATTTAAGTCTGTAATCCATCTTGAAATAGAGTAGAGCGAGTCCATTGCTTTATTCTTCTTTTTCAAAATGGTTTAGCTATTCTAGTTGCTTTGTCTTTCCATATAAATTCTAAAATTCTCTATACTAAATATCTTGCTGGCATTTTGACAAGAATTGCATTAAATCTGTATATCTGTATTATATCAGTGTGGGGACAATTGGTATCTTTACTGAGTTGAGTCTTCCAATCCATGAACACCCTATATTTCTCCATTTATTTAGATCCTCTTTGAGTTCTTCCATTGACATTTTGTAGTTTTCAGCATACAAATCCTGTACATGTTCTGTTAGATTTACATTTACGTATTTCTTTTTTTTTTCTTTTTGAGTGATTGTAAATTGCATTGTATTTTTAACTTGAAGTGTATTCATTGCTAGTATATATAAATACTATTAACTTTTGTATGTTTACTGTGTATCCTGTGATCCTGCTGAATCCACTTATTAGTTTTAGGGGTTTTTTGGTAAATTCTTTGGGATTTTCTCTGTAGACAATCATTTCATCTGCAAATAGGGACAGTTTTCTTTCTTTCTTATAGTTATGCCTTTTATTACCTTTTCTTTCCTTGTTGCAATGGCTAGGACTTCCAGCACCATGTTGAATAACAATGGGGAGAACAGACCCCTTTGCCTTGTTCCTGATCTTAGGGGGAAAACATTATCTTTTACTAGTAGATATATTATTAGCTGTAGGGTTTTTTGTAGATGTGTTTTATTAAGTTGAGGAAGATCCCTTTTATTTTTTTTTCTGAAAGTTCCTTTTTTTAATCATGAATAGATGTTAATTTTGTCAAATGCCTTTTCTGCATCCATTGATAAGATCATGTGACTTTTCTTCTTTAACATGTTAATGTGGTAGATTACATTGATTGACAATTGAATGTTGAGCCAGCTCTATTTATCTCTATAATAAACTAGGTCATGGTGTAGAATTCTTTTCATATATGCTGAATTCTTTTTGCTATTTTGTTACAAATTTCTGTATCTATATTTATGAGGATGTTGGTCTGTAGGTTTCTTTTTTCGTACCATCTTTTGTTTTGGTATCAGCTTCATGAAGTGAATTGACAAGTGTCATCTCCTATTCTGTTTCCAGGAAGAGATTATGTAGAATTGGCATCAATTCTTTAAATGTTTGGTAGAATGCTGCAGTGAAATTATCTGGGCCTGGAGATTTTAGTACTTTGGGCAAAGTACTTGCTTTCTGTGTATGATTTGATGATACGTCAGTGAAAAACACTCATAAAAAATGAATCATATAAAGTTGACACGTATTAACTTAATAATTCTTAACAGTTTATACAGTGAGTTATTGTTTATGTATGCGTGTTCCATTAGATCATCATATCAATGCTGTGAATTCAATGGGGCAGGATTACTCTCACCTTTTTATTTTATTTCAGTTAAAGAAACAGGCTCAAAATTTGAATGACTCATCCAAGTATACTTAATAAGCTAAGAAAGAGCAAAGAAAAGCTTGGCGCTCAGATTTTTTCATGATGGGAAATGTGAGATTATATTAGATTAGAATTTTTAAAAATAAACTAAGCTATCCGAGAAAAGGCAAATGAACATAAAAAAGTATGATTGTGAAAGCCAATTTTCCTAGTTGTTACTTTATAGAAGCAAATTCTCAAGGCACTTTAAAAACTGAAGTATAGTTGACTCACACTATTATATTAGTTTCAGGTATACAACATAGTAATTCAATATTTTTATAGATTATACTGAATACAAAGTTATTATAAAATATTGACTATATTCCCTGGGCTGTACATTACATCCTTGTAACTTATTTACGTTATACCTAGTAGTTTGTACCTCTTAATCCCCTTCACCTATTTTGCCCGCCCCACCAGCAACCACCTGTTTGTCTCTATATCTGTGAGTCTGTGTGTTATATTTGTTCATTTATTTTTTAGATTCCATATGTGTGATAACATACAGTTATTTGTCTTTCTCTGTCTTATTTCACCAAGTGTAATACCCTCCAGGTCCATCCATGTAAATGGCAAAATTTCATTCTTGTTTGTGGCTGAGTAGTATTCTATTGTATGTATGTATGTATTTATGTATGTGTGTGTGTGCATGCGTGTGTGTGTGTATATGTGTATACCACATCTTCTTTATCCATTTACCTGTTGATGGACACTTAGGTTGCTTCCATATCTTGACTACTGTGAATAATGCTGCTAAGAACATTGGGGTGCAGATATCTTTTCAAATTAGTGTTTTAGTTTTCTTCAGATAAATACCCAGGAGTGGAATTGCTGGATCATATGGTAGTGCTATTTTAGTTTTGTGAGGAACCTCCATACTGTTTCCCATAGTGATTGCACCAATTTACATTCTCACCAACAGTGTATGAGGCTTCCCTTTTTGCCACACCCTCACTGACACTTACTACTTCTTGTCTTTTTTTTTTTTTTTTTTTTTTGGCAGTACACAGGCCTCTCACTGTTGTGGCCTCTCCCGTTGCGGAGCACAGGCTCCGGACGCGCAGGCTCAGCGGCCATGGCTCACAGGCCCAGCCACTCCGCGGCATGTGGGATCCTCCCGGACTGGGGCACGAACCTGTGTCCCCTGCATCGACAGGCAGACTCTCAACCCCTGCGCCACCAGGGAAGTCCACTTCTTGTCTTTTTGACGATGGCCATTCCAATAGGTGTGAGGTTCTTAAGGCACTTAATGCTTCAACAGGCAGGTTTTAAAAAATATATTGTGAAAGGAGATCTGGATGGTTTTTACTCCACCTGTAACCATGGCATCCTACTATGTCTAATAAGTAGAGAGGGTCCTTGGAGGTGGGCAGGAAGTAGGAGAAGAGAGCTTCAGGTTTTCCATTTATTCCCTCCACATACAGCCTCTCCTCACCCCAATATCTGCCTTCCTTGCCACTGCCCAGAGATATAGATAATGAGGAAGATTAGCAAGTAGTCAGTAGTGCTATTTATGCTCCACAAAATGAGAGGGAAAGCCAGGAAATACTACCTGACAGCATCTTACCCTCCACTACACACACACACACACACACACACACACACACACACACACACACTCAGAAGGCTCTACTTGCTTTTTTCAGATTATTTGACGCTTACCCATCCTGCAAATACTGCTCAAATCTTCTCTCCTCCGGAAGCCCCCTACACACGACATACCTCCTGCCTCTGAATAGTATCATTAGCACTGCTTTGTGCTGCTGCACACATTTTGACTCTGAGTAGACAGTAAACTCTTGGGTTCTGGGATCCTATCCTTTACAAGTTTATTCACTTCCCAACTCTGTGTGTCAGTTGCAGGAAATGCACAAGCCAGCATTAGGCCAACCGGTCTCCTTGCTGTGCCCTGTGCGTGCCTCGTGCTTCTCGCAACCGTTCAGAACCTGGCTCTCACCTCTGCCTAGAAAGTCCTCTTCCCTTCTACCAACTTTGTCCTTGAGTCATTCTAATGAGGGGAGCAAGCATCAGCTGTGCCTAAACAATGATTGTCCCTGGTAGGAAAGAGGGTAGGAGATGAGTTGGCAGTGGGGCTTTGAGGGGGTTTGATTTATTCCTTCCCCATCACTTGATATGAACATTTGCAAATATATTGAAATATTGAAGGAATGGTCTCTGTGACATCCATATAGCCACCACCCACGTTCAACTATTGATATTTTATTATATACTATTTTGAATAGCTTGTATTTACTTTAGCTTATATGCACAGTTCTTTTTTCCATTAATAAAGTAGCACAAATTAAAGTATTTGTATAAAAAGTCATTTGGTCCGGGGTCCAGGTCCAAGCCTGGGACCTTTGGGTGGCTAAGCGAAGGGCCTCCCTCTTGGGCTGCAGCCTTCTTCTGCCTAATGTTTGCTGCCTCACTTTAGGCTGGCTTCTATCTTAGCTTCCTGCTGAAATCAGTCTTGCCCAGAAACCTGGCCTGTTTGGCCAAAACCTTGACACCTGTGCTGGTTTTCCTCTCCCTTCTGGGTCCTTCTTCCCCTTTCCTTCTTTTCCTGGAACTATGCTGTTGCCTCCCTGCAGTTTTGAGTATCACCCACTATTTATTTTTGCTGTATGGCCCATATTCTTGTCACACTCTTCCAGGAAGTGAGTTTCTGTCTAGATCAAGTCTGAATACTGCATATTGGACTGTCCTCTGGGTCAAAACCTCCTCCTAGATCCTTGTTTCCTCCTCTTTCTCACTTCCCCAAGGCCAGTGACTCCACGGTCCCAACGTGTGTAGAAACTGAGCCAACACGGGTTTTGCTAGTGTAAAAGTCATCTCATTCCTTTAAGTTGCTGGAAACATCGTTAATATGGCCCTAGCTCTGTCTCTTTGAATTGCAGTTATCAAAAACATCTTA
Source organism: Lagenorhynchus albirostris (assembly GCF_949774975.1). Classification (NCBI taxonomy): domain Eukaryota; kingdom Metazoa; phylum Chordata; class Mammalia; order Artiodactyla; family Delphinidae; genus Lagenorhynchus; species Lagenorhynchus albirostris. Next base: position 155,888,386 of record NC_083095.1, on the reverse strand, counting down.
TTTTTCCTTACCAGATTTTAATCTGTAAGTGGCATAGACAATTTCTTATGTGTTTTATACCCCTCATAATGTCCTGCATTTGAAAAAGTGGTCATGTATTTCCTGAATTTATTGAATGAATTTACTGACTAAAGGAAAGAATAATTGTGGTGGAGTGAACTTAGAAAGAGTTGAAGGTGTTGTGGTGATCTGAATTTAAAGAGGGGGATGGTCATATTGAGAAGGAAGGTAGAAGGCTCTGAGAGCAAAAGGAGAAGGAGAGAGAAGCTTCCTGCCAACAGAGGAATAGACACATCTGCATGCGTGTGAATGCCGCTGTGTTTGGTGGGGACCGGAGATGAGGCTGGTGAGGCGAGGGTCAGTTAGGGAAGGTGAGAGGCTGTGTTGGATGGATGACGTGCATGCAGAGGTGGAGTGAGGGGCCTTTCAGGAAGGGTTCTGGACAAGCATAGTACGATGACAGTTTTTCTTGTTAGCAATACACAGGATGTTTGATAGGCAAGGAGACTGACAAATAATAACATCTCATCTTTGGCTCTTTCCCCTTTGCCCCAAATCTTATCTTTTGGTTCCCTCTGGGCAAAGGGGACATCCTCTCCTCACATTGGCCTGGATGATGGGAAACTTCAACTTTTAATTTTTGCAGAGAGAAGCCAGCTTTTTAAGTAAGAAAATGTGGTGTGTGGTAAATATTTTCACAAACATTTCCTAAAAGTAATCAAGAGAGAAATAAAAATGGAACATCCGATGAGAAAAGTCTTAAAGTAAGACCATTGTTTATTTTGATATTCCTTCTTGGAAATCAAATAGTTCCAGCAAGATATGTCAATTGGCTGATGCCACCATTCTTTCCACATTTAGGAAAGTTCAAGAATGTTGTTACTTAGAAAATCACTGGGAAAGCTGACAGCAAGTACATGGCCTACATAACTTGCAGGGTTTTGCCCTTGTGTGCTTTGTGCAGGTGCCCAGAGAAAGCCTGCTCCTGTTTGCTTATTTATCTTATTTGTAAGATAAGCATTCTTACTTCCTATCGCTCCTTTCTTTAAAAACAATAAAACCCTTTCTATTTCTTGGCTTGAAAACACCTCTCTGCCTCTACTGTTGCCCAATGTCTGGAATATTCTTCAATTACATATTCTCCTTTTTCTTTTCTAACCTTCAAGTAAAATACTCGGATTCAGTCCTTCTGGGAGGTCAACACATAGAACATCAGAAACTGCAGGATGTGAACTGAGTGAGTATCCCAGAGACCTGCTGACATGAGAGGCCTGGTCTCCAAGCACCACGACCTCAGAAACTGCAGGGTCTGGACTGTGAGATTATCCCAGGGCCCTGCTGACACTAGCAGCCTGGTCTCCAGGCACCATGGCCTCCGGGTCTGGCACTTTGGAGGGCCTTTGGGTTCTACCTACAGTTCTAATGAGTGTGAGTCTGAAGAACACACTTTAACACAGATGGACTGCAGCCTCTTGACTACATTGGCGACATTTAGGGTGAGGCAAAGCGTGTTTCATTCTCTGGGTTGTGCCCACCTTAGCGGGGGGTCTCAGCAAATGGATGAGGACTCAGCCCTCTTTCAAAATCTGAGGGAAGTGATGGACACTCTCCCTAGAAAAATACCCATGATTTTTTGTTATTTCGCACAACACAGACCTGAAGGCCCTTCGGTGGAACCACAGTGTGAATTCCCACTTAGAGCTTGGACTGTGGCCTCTCTTACCCACACCCCAAAAAAGCCCTTGACAAAGTCAACATTGACACCCACTCAGCAATAACAGAGCAAAATGAGGTGCTTTATTCATCGTCCTTGTCCAGTTGACATTCAAAATCCCAGAAACATTTTCCTTTTCTTCCCATTTATTTGTCGTATTTTGATCTTAGTTCAAGGGGTCAGGGGTTTTATGTGCTGGCAGATTCTGTGTCTGGGGAGAATCCCCCTCCTGGTTCATAGACGACGTCTTCCGTGTCCTCACGTGGAGTAAGAGGGGAGGGGGCTCTGTGGGGTCTCTTTTATAAGGTCACTAATCCCATTCTTGGGGGCTCCACCCTCATGACCCAATCACCTCCCAAAGCCCCCACATAATACCATTACCTTGGGGATTAGGACTCAACATATAAAGTTGGTCAGGGGGGACACAAATATTTGGCCCATAGCACTAGCTGAAGGTGTGAGTGAGGGGGACAGGTTGGGGATGGTGGGTCACCTTTACCCACCCTTGTTGGATTATACAAGGCCTGAAACATCTCATGGTGGAGAATTTGGAGTTGATTCTGCATCCAGTAAGGAATCACTGAGTGTTTTAAATCAAAAGCATAAAAGTATCTGTTTAGGATTGAAGAACATCATTACTTCATATTTCTTCTGGGCAGAAAATGGATTGGAATAGAGCAGTGGTTCTCAATCCATGAAGATTTTTATCCCAGTAAATATTTGGCAGTGTCTGGAGATGTTTTTGGTTATCACAATTGGTAAGGGGAGGGTGGGGAGGGAGCTGTGGGTCTGGAACGGGTGGAGGCCGGGAATGTTGCTCACACCTTACAGTGCACAGGATGGCTCTGCTCAGTGACAGAGAATCATCCGGCCCAAATGCCAGCTGTGCTGCTGCGGGAACAGAGTGGGTGCGGCAGGGACCTACCACAGCTGTCTGGGGGGACGTGGACAGAGCTGGCAGCTGGAGCCAGAGGAGGGTGGACATCTTCCAAATACATCAGGAGCGTAGAGAGCAGGACTTGCTGATGGGATCATGCATGTCTGGAATGGAGGCAGAAATCAAGCAGGAATCCCAGGTTTCTGAGCCACCATGTTGACAGTGGTATAACTTATCCAGGTGGAGAAAACTGGGAAACTGTTTGGGATGGGCAAGTCGAGATTTATGTCTGGATGTGTTTGGTTCAAGAAAAGCATGAGACACCTACGTGCAGATGTCAGGTCAGCTGTCTGAAGCTCAAAGGAAATGTCAGGACTGAGTTGGAGTCTTCTATGTATAAAATAAATAACTAATGGGAACCTACTGTATAGCATGGGGAACTCTACTCAGTGCTCAGTGGGAACCCAAATGGGAAGGAAATCCAAAAAAGAGGGGATATATGTGTACGTATAGCAGATTCACTTTGCTGTACAGTAGAAACAACATTGTAAAGCAACTATACTCCAATAAAAATTAATAAAAAAATAAAAATGTTGGCATCTTCAGTATATACGTGGTTTTGGAACCATCGAGACTGATGCGATTGCTTAGGGAGCTTAGAAGGAGACAACCAAAAAGACACAGGATGAAGGCCTGAAGTACTCCTATTGTAGTAGGCTCATTAATAGTCACTAGAAGTTCCTTTTTGAATTGATAATAACCAGAAAATCTCTTGAAACTGAAATCCTCAAAGTTCACAGAAGTTGGTATTTACTGCATTACAATCTAATCTTTATTTTGATTTTAAAATATTATTATTTTTAAAAGCCGCATTTTGATCCTCTTCACCCCATTTCTAACATCGGAAATACTGACATTTTTGTTAGACTAATCGGGGGATTCCCACTCCAACAGCCTGTAGGATACATGGCCTGGGTGGAATGTGGACCAGGCCGGGGTGGGCGGCAGGTTTCTGAGTCAACACGGCGGGGTTGGAGTCTAGGCTGTGGCCTCAGTCAACTGGAGTCACAAAAGGCTTCTGCTCCTGCTGTGGGTCCGTGATGCTGGACACACCAGCGCTCAGCAGAAATCTGGTGTGTGGCGTGTTTAACGTCCATTCTGAATAGCTGTATACGTAAATATCCTATGTGAACATGTAGCTTTACCTTGTTGATCTGAAGATTCTGGTTATGAAAACCTCAGACTCTTACATTTGCCTAAAAAGTACAGGCTTTCAAGGTAGTAAAAGCAAGCAGCTCCATTACAGAATGATCTACCTACTAAAAACCAAACATTATCATAAAGAACCACCACAAAATGGAACCGAGGACCCTGCCCTGCTCTAGAAAAGGGCAGAGAGGGCCCCTGTGTGGGGAGTGGAAGCATTTCTGCTTAGAATTCCACAGGGAACACACACCACAACCTGGTTTAGAGACTCCAGGGTCTCTAGTTACAAAACATCTCAGTAGACTTGTGGGGAATCAGTGTCTCCTCCGGGCTGGCCCCGCTGCTCCGGCTCGTGGACCACCAGGACTCCAGTTTCTGCTGTGATGATAGACAGTGAGCCCCCGGCCCGGGAGCCAGCGGAGGACGCGGTGCTGGGGCTGCCTCAGAGCTGCCACAGTCTTGGACAAATGTGGAATGTTAGGAGAGCCGGTGGTTTCAGAGAAAAACACATGCAAAATACTTCGAAGCGACTCTTCCACTGCTCACCCCGGCCCCTCTGCCACTTCACCAGGTGCGCGGCCAGCGACTGTAGAGGTTCAGACACTGTTACCACGTGGCCACGCTTGTAGGAAGGTCCAGTCGAGCCTGGCGAGCCGGCAGCCGCGGGGGTAGGAGACAGCTGGGGAGAAGGAAAACGGAGCGCTTTGGGGTGGGGACAAGCATGGCCACTGTGGGAGGGGCCTCGGCACGGCACCCATGCAAGATGTGCACGAAGGAAGGTTGGGTCACAATACTGTGCTCAAGCCCAGCTCTGCATAAAGGGGGCAGAGGAACTCTCCCTCGGGCACCACTTCCCTGAGCTGCAAAGCCCCACCCACAGGACCCAACGTTGGGCTGGGGCGTCAGAGAGCTTTACATACGGATGAGCAACCAGGCCCCATGGGAGGGCCTGGTGTGGCAGGTTACACTGCCCTGCCTCAGCTACTGACCTCGAATGTGAACTCTTGAGTTCTCGCCCTTTGCAGACCTCAATTTACTCATCTGTAAAATGGGGATCATACCATCTGCCTCACAAGGCTGTTCAGAGTTAGACAGCTGACCTATGCAGTCACTCAGTAAATAGTAGCTCTTGTTTATTCACCCCAAACCGACACTGTTATTATCTAATTCAGCATCACCGTATGTTAGATACTTGGTATAACTTATGCACACAGAGGTATTTTGAAAAGATACTGGATTTGCCCTCAGTTGTGTTTGGTGAGTCAGCTGAGAATCGAACTACCATTGGTGACATTATTCCAAACATCATATGTGGATTAGCTTTGGGACTATGACTTACCTGTAACTTGAGGACCCGCGGAGCAGTGTGTCAGGAAATGCCACCTTCAGAGATAGAAAGCCTCAAAGAGTAACGTAGCTCCCTCCTATTCGTAAGAGACTGCATTCAGCACCGCTGCAAAGAGTTCTGCGTGAAGTGACCATGCACAATCTTCTGCCTTGGGCCATGTTTATTCCTGGAGAATAGTGACTCACCAGCTGCTGAAAATATTGCGACTGGATTTTTGTGCCTTCCTGCAGGGCCATTTCATTTAATTATAGCATAATAGTAAACTGCAGCTTTTCATTTAATTATAGCATAATAGTAAACTGCACTGAGCAGACCCATTTATATTTTTGTTGTCAGTGGGAGCTCCTTGAAGAAAATATGTGGTATTTGCTTATCGTGTTCTTGCAGCTACAGATACACAGCACTGCTGTTTAGCTCCTCTGGGGCGATTTTCTGCCAGTGCACATCCGTCTACCCAGAACACGATTGTATCTGCAGAGAACTGTGTGCTGCAGCAGGCTGTGTGGATGGTGATGGAAAGGAAGAGCCTCCCCTTCATCTTTATGCCTGCTAGCTGTGACTGGTTTTTTTCTAGAATTCCACCTAAAGAGAGAAAGAGTTAGCCCAGTGAGAAAGAATATGGAATTGAAACATAAACACTGACTCGTTCATGATCCAGAAACGCTTACCTCATTAATACCCTGACCTCTAGCTTTATCTTCAGGTTTTTTCATCTATTTATATTTTTACCTTTGCCTGTAGTTGATTTGTAGGACCAACGGAAAGTGACCCTCAAAACTGAAGATAACACTACCCTTTAGACCAGAATGAAGGAGAACAAAGATAGCAGGTACAACAGAGCCACACGACTGCAGAGGAATCCATGTCAGCAACAAATGCTCATAAACCTTGCTCTTCACTTAAAAACTTGGACAGACCTCCAGGGGCCTCCAAGGCTCCTAAGACATGTAAGGACAGAAGGACCACAGGTAGGACTGGAATAATCAGCCCCAGATGCAGTGGTGCTAAAGTCAGAAATAGGAAAGAACTTAAAAAATATTAAACTAATAGAACTTTCAGAGACTTTCAGGACAGTATTGTATATATGAAACAAGAATAAATTGCCAGGAGGAACACCAGTACAAGAAAGAGTTGTAGGGAATTTTAAATATAATTTTTATTTTGTGTGTGTTCATTTTGTTAATTTTTTTATTATAAATTTTGTTTATTTTTTAAACAAAAAGGTTTTATGGGTTATTTTTACAGCCTTAAAAATTAGCTAATCAACTCTTGGTTTGAAAAACACAACAAAAATCCTCTATTATATACTTTATATTCAACATGGGGAGTGGGAATAAAATGTAATTTTTAGAAGAAGTTACAAAATACAAAGGACCAACCTAATAACAAAATGGACTCAAGTATAAAAACTACAGGTACAGGGTGTGTTTGAGGAAATCTAGAACATGCAGTAAAAACACAGAGACAGGATGAGAGGATTTCTGCTTCCATTAATGGTGGAATGGGTAAATCTGCCCAGACCTCACTGAAAACACCTGAAGAGGCAGCATATTAAAGATCTTCTGGAAAACATATAAGGACTAACCAAAATCCGGGGAAAGATGGGAATTTGCTTCAGCTCTTCCATGCTTGCGATGGGGAAGAGGGGGCTGAGAAGGTGGAGCTGGCTTTGACCTGGGAGCAAGGGGCCCAGGACTGCCTGGGTGTAGCCATCCGCGGACTGTCTCGGAGTTGAACCCCAAGGCTAGGAGCAAGTCAGCACTGCAGAGACCGCATCCTGGCTGTGTGGCGTCGGGTGGCCCAGAACCTCTGCAGCCCTTACGCTGGATCCCTGTCCTCTATGGGGCCGCAGGACAGAGGTCTCTGAGACTGTCCTCAGTTCTTTTCATTCTTTTTTCTTTATTCTGCTCCCTCGCAGTTATTCCCACCACTTTATCTTCCAGGTCACTTATCCATTCTTCTGCCTCAGTTATTCTGCTATTGATTCCTTCTAGAGTATTTTTAATTTCAGTTATTGTGTTGTTCATCACTGTTTGTTTGCTCTTTAGTTCTTCTAGATCCTTGTTAAATGTTTCTTGTATTTTCTTCATTCTGTTTCTGAGATTTTGGGTCATCTTTACTATCATTACTCTGAATTCTTTTTCAGATAGGTTGTCTATTTCGTCTTCATTCATTTGGTGTTGTAGGTTTTTATCTTGCTTCTTCATCTGTAACATATTTTTTTGTCGTTTCATTTGTTGTTGTTGTTGTTGTTGGGTGGGGCTGTATTCCTGTCTTACTGGTTGTTTGGCCTGAGGCATCCAGCACTGCAGTTTGCAGGCAGTTGGATAGAGCCAGGTCCTTGTGCTGAGATTAGGACCTCCAGGAGGCCTCACTCTGATTAATATTCCCTGGAGTCTGAGGTTCTCTGTTAGTCCAGCAGTTTGGACTCAGAGCTCCCACCACAGGAGCTTGGCCCTGACCTCTGGCCTGGGAGCCAAGATCCTGCAAGATGTTCGCTGGATGTTCCTCCCATCCCCTTAATTGTCAGTGGTCCCCTACCGGTGCCTGGTAGGTGTCCTAGTTGTGTGAAGACACATTTTCTGCATCCTCCTACTCTGCCATCTTGACTCTGCCCTCTGCTGAGTACTTTCTTGCTTCAGTTTCTGACATATCTGTTGCCCTGGGCCATTGGGCGGGCTGGCTCCCGACTGGCGTGCACACTGCACACTCTGTGCTGGTTGTAGCGAAGTCCAGAATTCCACACCTAGAGAAACTTTTCGGCCAGCAGGGCAACCACAGGGATGTACGTTAGTTTTACATCCTGCAACTTTACTGAATTTATCAGTTCTAATAATATTTTGTGGAGTCTTAGAGTTATCTCCTATATGATCATGTCATTTACAAACAGAGAAATGTTTACCTATTCCTTTCCAATTTGGATGCCTTTTATTTCTTTTTCTTGTCTAATTGCTCTGGCTCAGACTTTCAGTTCTATGTTGAATAGAAGTTGCCTTGTTCCAGATCTTAGAGGAAAAGCTTTCAGTATTTCCACATTAATTATGATGTTAACTGTGGATTTTGTATTTATGATTTTCATTATGTTGAGGTAAGTTCCTTCAATACCTATTTTGAGATGTTTTACCATGAATGGAAGTTGGATTTTGTCAAATGCCTTTTCTGCATCTATTGAGATGATCGTATGGTTTTTATCTTTCATTCTGTTAGTGTAGTGTATCACACTGATTAATTTGTATATGTTAAACCATCCTTGCATCCCAGGGATAAATCCCACTTGGTCATGGTGTATAGCCCTTTTCATGTGCTGTTGAATTTGGTTTGATACAGTGCCATCTCTGGGGGATGAGCAGTGGTCCATCTCCAAAGGGGCACAATGGTGTGGGCTCTGGTTGTCTCTAGCAAGGGCTGCAGGATCCTCAATGAAGAAGGCTGCTGAGGTCCTCCTGCTCTTTTTTTTTCCCTGTGAGCGAACTCACAGGGAACTCCTTTTGGCACTGAGATGTGCCAGTCTGGGGAATAGGGTGACAAAGGTAAAACGTTTCTGTGCCTTTCCTATGTGGCCATCCTCAGTTTTTCTGCTCCACTGGGTTGCTACAATTTCTTAATTGTACTCCAGAGCTCTTCCAAGGATATTATCATCTGTGGATTGTTGTTAAATTGTTGTTTTTGTGGAGGGACAAGGGCTGAGACCCTCCTAGCCCACCATCTTGCTGACATCACCTGCATCCCTACTCTTACATCAACCCGCTAGTACTATAGCCAGTGGGGGAGTCCCACACCACAGGCGCCAGGTGTGCTGTGTGATGGAAGGTTAGGCAGGTACCTAAATACACTGCCAGGTTTTTCTTCTCTGAGCCCCAACCCCTCATGAGATAAGAAATGTGTTTCAAGCACTTCTGTGTTCCCTGAGCTGACTCTTTTTTCTGTGGTTTTGATGCTGACTAAACAATACTGATGACTGATAAACCTTTAAGGTTCTACTCAGGTCTTTTGAATGAAATATTTTGTTGTCTAGGCAACATGTATCTTTACCTGTTGCCTAGAATGTGTAGCTTATGTTCCTTACTCCATGGATTTAAAAGAGCCTTTCCATCCTGCAAGACATACTGCAAAATCTGAAGAGCTTAATACTCTTCTGCTTTAAGTTGTAGCAGGAAACTGCACTGGTAATTTGATTTATATATATATAATTTCATATATAATTATATATATATAATAAATTTATATATATATATATATATATATATATATATATAAAATACTTTGGAAACCCTGGCAAGAAGGAAATGTGTGAGGGTGTTTAGAACCTTGGGTCTTAATTTCTCCTTCTTAATCCTGTCTGATGCAGACAGTTCCTGGCTGGCTGAGAAATCACTCCCTCCCCACTCTGGTCCCCACATTATGCTTCTCCCACTTCATGTACACACTGTGCCTGCCCAGCAGCCCTACATAGAAGGGGTGTCACACACAACACTCTGCAGGAAAAGAGGCTCCAGGCTAGGTTTCTGGTGTACCCATCAAACCAGGGCTTCTTTTTACAGCTGTCCTGGGAGCTGACTCAGACCAACTTTGTGCTCTTAAACTGCTGACCCCATGAACCCTGAGAGATTCAAGCAAATTATACATGCACCAACCCCTACAGCGAAATGTAATAGCAGCTTGGAGTTTGATTTGCACCACAACTATGTAGTTATGTTACCAGAGTACTTATCGGGCTCCTGTCTACATGCCCAAGACTACCCCTACATCTAAGAGACACTAAGGTGCATAGTCTAAGGCAGAAAATCTTTAACTTATTATTTTGTTCAGCCTAAAATGACAAAAACTAAGCAGGTTCCAACTGGACTACTTCCCTATTGGTGGTGGGCTGTGGGCAGCAGGTAAGCATGCTGCCTCCCAGAGCTTTTGGTAGAACCCCAGCCCCTTGTAGCCAACAGGAAAGTTGCACCTAGGCCTGGGGAGTGTGGCCTGGAGCTAGGCACTGAGAGAAATGGAAACTCTACAAATTCTTTATCACGGAAAGTGTTAGAATGGACCTATTATGTAGAAAAATACTGAAAGAAGAGCTTAACATTTTCAAGATCCTGGTATTTACATTTCTGGCCTCATCTGTAGCTTGAGCTGTAATCCATGTTTTATTCCTTTAGAGTCTGTCATTCTGTGAATGGAATAAACTCCAAATCAAAATACAACTAAACCTAAAGTCCCAAGTCTAACAACCCCCCAGACTGTTTGTAAACATTTTTGACAATGGGAGAGTAAACACTGGTTGTTTTAGTGGATCTGAAAATATCCCTTCTCCTCTCTCAGCTACAAACCAATACTCTTGGGTTGGTTAATAAATAAATAACACGTATTTATTTCCCCACATGTCTGGAGGTTGAAAGTCCATGATCAAGGTGCCAGGGTTTGTTTCTGGAGAGACCTCCCTTATAGAGGGCTTATAGAGGACACCTTCTCACTATATCTTCACGTGGTGCTTCCTCTGTGCATGTGGAGAGAGAAGGGAGGTGTCTGGTGTCCCTTCCTCTTTCTATAAGGACACCAGCACTATCAGATTAGACCCCACCCTTATGACCTCATTTAACCTTAATTACCTCCTTAGAGTCCCATTTCCAAATACAGTTATACTGGGGTGGGGGCTTATATGTATGAATTTGGGGAGACACAGTTCAGCCCATAAAAGAGTGGAGTGGTCAGGGCTTGAGATGCAAATCTAGGTTTCTTTTGCACATAGATGACTTTACCCAATGACCCCCGCCCCCTGTATAATCCCTTCCCATTGAGTGTGGGAGGATCTGTACCTATGATGTGATGTAACTCTTATGCTATGGGCCACCTCATATGGTAAAAGGGATTTTATAGATGTGATCAAGGTTCCAAATCAGTTCCTCAAAAGAAAGATTGTCTTGGGTGGGCCTGACCTAGTCAGGTGAGCTCTTTTAAAGCAGAGGTTTTATTCCTGGCGGCCTCAGAGGAAGACAGCAAAAACCTGTGTCAGGAGGTGCCTGTCTGTTGAGAGGGGTGGCTTCTAGGAGCTCAGAGTGTTCCACTGGCCAACAGCCAGCAAAACCCTGGCACGTCAGTCATACAACCTCAAGGAACCGAATTCTACCAGCAACTTGAGTGAACTCGGGTGAGGCTGTAGGCTTTGCTGACAACTTGGCTGAAGCCTCGTGAGACCCTGAGAAGAGGACCAAGCTAAGCCACGCTCAAAGCTGAGATAATTCATGGATTTGTTTTCAACACGAAGTGTGTGGTGAATTGCTGTGCAGCAGTAGAAAATGAAGAACTCCCTCTCTACCAAAGCCATGTTAAAGCTACATTGTCTCAGCTCTTCTTACAGGACCTTCTGCTCCCCTGCCCTTGCATTCTTGTGTCACCACTGTTTGGAAAGATCTCAGCCCAGGACTAAACCCACTGCTTCCCTGCCCCCTCCTCCAGGGCTGCTGAATATGTTGCTGTTGGGAGCTGGTGAACTCAGAGACCAGAAGCACAGACTCTAGGGTCCATTCAGCTGTGCTCCACAGCCTGCCGCTCTCCCCCGTTCTCCATGATGCTGGTTCAGGTCTTCTCCATCCTCCTCAAACCACTGAGCTTCCTCCCCTTCATCACTCTTGGCAGACAATCTTTTTTTTTTTTAAATTATTTATTTATTTGGTTGCACCGGGTCTTAGTTGTGGCAGGCAAGCTCCTTAGTTGAGGCACGCAGGCTCCTTAGTTGCAACTTACTGGGTCCTTAGTTGCAGCATACAAACTCTTAGTTGTGGCATGCATGTGAGATCTAGTTCCCTGACCAGGGATTGAACCCGGGCCCCCTGCATTGGGAGCACAGAGTATTAACAGCTAGACCACCAGGGAAGTCCCTTGGCAGACAACCTTGCCTTCAATTTCAGAGAAAATAAAAGCTACCACACAAGAACTCCCTCTGATCCCTGGCACAGAATCTACACATTCACCTGCATTTGAGCCTCTTGTTTCGTAGGAATAGGCGAGGTCTTCCTGGGTAAGGCTGATCACATTTTTGGGAAGAGTTTTCTGCACTTGGCATCCCCGGTTCCTTTCTTTCTCGTCATCCTCTTAGCCCATTGCCAGTTGGCCTAAGCTGCCCTCTACCTGTGCAGACTGCTCCTGCTGGGTCACTGACAGCCTCCCAAAGGACAAAGCTGTTAGACAGCTTTCAGTGCTCAAGCCATGGCATCCCTGTCGGCCACACCCTCCTTTCTGAGCAGTGTCTTCCCTTGGCTTCTGGTCTCCTCTCTCTCCGCAGATCCTTCTTTGTTTCCTTTTTAGGGTCCTCTTCCTTTCTTCTCTAACTTGTGGTACATCCTAGGTTTCTGCTATGAGTCCTCACTCTCCCCACCTCATCTGGGACCTTCCATCATCTTCTCTGTGCCAATTACACCCAAACCAAATTTCCAGCCTTTGTATATATCCCGAACTTAACTTCTGTGAACCCAGCTACCTACACAACACTTCCCAGAAGGCTGAAGATAAACTCTCGCTCAGGTTAACATTCAGGTTGCTCCTTTTTTTTTTTAATTAATTAATTTTATTTATTTTTGGCTGCGTTGGGTCTTCGTTGCTGCGCGCGGGCTTTCTCAATTTGTGGTGAGCAGGGGCTACTCTTCGTTGCGGTGCATGTGTTTCTCATTGCGGTGACTTCTCTTGTTGCAGAGCACAGGCTCTAGGCACACGGGCTTCAGTAGATGTGGCATGCCAGCTCAGTAGTTGTGGCACATGAGCTTAGTTGCTCCGTGGCATGTGGAATCTTCCCGGGCCAGGGATTGAACCCAGGTCCCCTGCATTGGCAGGCAGATTCTTAACCACTGCACCACCAGGGAAGTCCCTGCTCCTTTTTTTTGACCTGCCTATGTGAGAGGCACTAGCAACCAATTATGCGCCTATGCTCAGTCCCACCAGTTCTCTCCACTGGACACTGTACTGGTTGTTGCTAGTCCATTTACCCCTCACCTGGTCACTACACTCATCTCCTTTGTAATCTGCCAACACCTCTTCTTGTCACATCCCAATGCTCTGTCACTCAGCAGTGAGGAGAAATGTTACACAAATGTGCTTACTGCTGCCCGTCCGGGGCATCCAGACTCCTTCCCAGGGCACCCAAAGCCCCTCCTGGTCTGACTCCATTTCCCTTTTCACACTCACTACTACCCATTTTTCTCCTGAATGTCACACTTCTCCTTTTCTCGAGCGGGCACACCATAGCTCAACTTCAGACTCTCACAAATGCTGTTTCTTCACCAATGATGTGGTTTTCCACCTGGAGCACACAGACTGGAGCCAACAAGGGCTAATCAGAGGGCTTCCAGGCATGAGCCCAGCAGTGGGTGGGGTGGAGAGGAAAGAACAGAGTCAGGGTAGAGCTGAGGGCTTCAGGGAAGGGAGAAGTCTGCTTAGAGGAGAACAAGGACCACAACACGGGACAGATGGGATGACGCCATCAGTGCTAAGAATCAGGTCTTGACAGGTGGACATCAGAAAAAAGGATATTTCACTCGTCAGTAGTGATGTAAAGAGGAGGGTTGGCATGAGTGAAAGAAAGCAGAGACCACTCTGGGGAACCTGCTGGACAACTCTGGCTAGAACACAGACTCTTTCCAGGAAGGAGTGAAAAATGTCTGGCAAGCGAAATCCTCTTTCCTCTTGAACCTTCCTCCCCTGCATCTCTCCATCCGTGAAGTGTATTTGGCATAAGTGATACTGATTGCTTTTCTCCCCTTAATCTTTCTCACTTATGAAACAGCACTTGGTGCTACAAACCAGAAAATACAGCACTAAATTATATTCTTTGTTCTCTTACTTTTTCCATATGCCTTAGTCTTAAATCCTCAATCCAGTAAGCACTCAAACTTCAGTTATTCAGTAAGTACCTTCTGAGCATCTACAATCTGCCAAACACTGTGCCTGGTGAGGTTCAAGAAGGAGGGAATGGTCAGCGGTGTTCAATGTAAGTAAGCAACGAAGATAGAGGCTGAAACGTCCTCTGGGTTTAGCAGCCAGGAGATTCTTGTTAATTGATTTATGGAGTAATGTAAGATTTTTTAGAAATGAGGGTTTTTTTTAAAGAAAAAAGAAAAGAAGCCAGCTGAGATGCTGATAAAGATTGCATTGAGCCTATTGATCAATTTGGGGAGTATTGCTGTCTTAGCAATATTAAGTCTTCCAATTCATGGACTTAGGATAGTTTTCCATTTAGATCTTATTCAATTTCTGTCAACAAGGTTTTATAATTTTCAGAGTATAAGTTTCGAACTTCTTATGTTATTCCTAACTATTTTATTCTTTTTGATGCTATTGTAAATAGAATTTTCTTAACTTCACTTTTTTATTGTTCCATGCAAGTATATAGAAATATGATTCATTTTTGTATATTGACCTTATATCCTGCACCTTGAATTCGCTTATTATTTCTAATGGGTTCCTTAAGATTTTTTGTATACAATATCATGTAATCTGTGAATAGAGATAGTTTTACTTCTTCTTTTCCAAACCGGATGGCTTTTTTTTTTTCTCTTTTCTAATTGCCCTTAGGCTAGGACCTGCAGTATAGTGTTGAATAACAGTGGCAAGAGTGGACATCCTCAGGACTTCCCTGGCGGTCCAGTGGTTAAGACTCCAAGCTTCCACTGCAGGGGGCACGAGTTCAGTCCCTGGTTGGGGAACTAGGATCCTGCCTGCGGCGAGGTGCAGCTTAAAAATAAATAATTAATTAATTAAAAAAAAAATCTTTATTAATAGATTTTCAGATGTTAAACCAACCTTACATTTCTGGAATAAATCCCACTTGATCGTGGTGTGTAATTCTTTGTATGTGTTTTTGTATTCCATTTACTAAAAAGTAGTACTTTGTTGAGAATTTTTGACATATTCATAAGAGATATTGATTTGTAGTTTTCTTTTCTCATGATGTCTTAGTCTGATTTTGGTACTAGGGTAGAATTCCCCTCACGGATTGAGTTGAGAAGTGTTCCTTCCTTTTCTATTTTTTGGAAGAATTTTTGAAGAACTGGTATTAATCCTTCCTCAGGTATTTAGTAGAATTCACTAGTGAAGCCATTTGGGCCTGGGTTTTTCTTTGGGGGTAGTTTTTGAATACTGATTCAATCTCTTGTTATAGGTATATTCAGATTGTCTGTTTCTTCTTGAGTCAGTTTTGGTAGTTTGTATCTTTTAGAAATTTGTCTATTTTAGTTAAGTTATCTAATTTATTGGCATACAATCACTGAGTACTCATTTACAATCTTTTTTATTTCTGTAAAGTCAGTCATAATAGCCTCCCTAATTTGAGTATTTCTTGTGTTGTTGTTAAATCTAGACAAAGGCTTGTCAATTTTGTTGATCTTTTCAAAGAACCAGTTTTTGTTTTCATTGATTTTATTGATGTTTTTCTAGTTTCTATTTCATTCATTTTCACTCTTATCTTTATTATTTCCTTCTTTATGCCTGCCTAAGACTAGTTTGCACTTCTTTTCTGGTGAAAAGGGACTTACCATATACATCTTATCAGAGTTAGCTTTAGATTTATACTTAATTCCAGTGACAAACAGAAATTTTCCTCATATATAGTTATATTTTCTTTTCCTCCTTTTTGTGGTATTATTATTTTTTAATATTTGTTTATTTATTTGGCTGCACTGTGTCTTAGTTGTGGTATGCGGGATCTAGTTCCCTGACCAGGGATTGAAATCCGGCCCCCTGCATTGGGAGCGTGGAGTCTTAACCACTGGACCACCACAGAAGTCCCTTTTGTGGTATTATTGATATACATGTTACTTCTATAAATCCTACAAACCCAACAAGACATTGTTATAACTCTTTCTTTTTTTAAAAATAAATTTATTTATTTATTTTTGGCCTCATTGGGTCTTTGTTGCTGTGCGTGCGCTTTCTCTAGTTGTGGTGTGCGGGCTTCTCATTGCAGTGGCTTCTCTTGTCGTGGAGCACGGGCTCTAGGTGCGTGGGCTTCAATAGTTGTGGCACGCAGGCTCATTAGTTGTGGCTCGCGGGCTCTAGAGTGCAGGCTCAGTAGTTGTGGCGCATGGGCTTAGCTGCTCCGTGGCATGAGGGATCTTCCTGGACCAGGGCTCGAACCTGTGTCCCCTGCATTGGCAGGCGGATTCTTCACCACTGCGCCATCAGGGAAGCCCCTATAATTATTTCTTTATATAATTTTATGTCTTATTAAAAAGCTTAAATAAGAGAATGAATATATATTTATAGCTTTTGTTATATTAGCTTCTTACTTATCATTTCTGATTATCTCTATTTGTTTCTATGAATTCCGGTTACCATATGGAATCATTTCCTTAGTTCAATACAGCTTTGCTGCAAGCCATCTCTTTTGTTGGCATATATATAACATTTCTAATATGGTATAGGCCCAACAATACATTACATACATACTGTTTTATACAATTGCTTTCTAAATCAAGAAAAGAAAGGGGGAAATATGCATTTATACTATTACAATTACATAATTATCTTTATTAGTACTATTTGTTTATTTATTAGTACTATTATTTACAGTACTAATAAATTTATTAGTTTTTTAAATTTATTTATTTTATTATATTTATTTATTTATTTATTTATATTTATTTATTTATTTTTATTTATTAGTACTTTTTATTAGTACTATTAGTACTATTTATTTATTAGTACTTTATTAGTACTATTGTGTGTATGTGTGTGGATTTAAATTACTATCTGGGGTCACTTGCTTTGAACCTAAAGGACTTCCCTTAGTATTTCTTGTAAGGTGGTCCACTGACAATATATTCTCAGCTTTTATTTATTTTGGCAGGTCTTTATTTCACCTTCATTTATGAAAGATAACTTTACTGGATAGAGGAATCTTGGTTGACATTTTTTTCTTTGAGCACTTTGAAAATATTCTTCTTCTGGTCTCCATAGCTTCTTCTCTTTTTAAAAAATTATTTATTTATTTGGTTGCACTGGGTCTTAGTTGTGGCAGGCAGGCTCCTTAGTTGTGGCTCACCTGCTCCTTAGTTGAAACACGTGGGCTCCTTAGTTGCAGCAGGTGGGCTTCTTTGTTGTGGCATGCAAACTCTTAGTTGCAGCATGCATGTGGGATCTAGTTCCCTGACCAAGGATCAAACCCAGGCCCCCTGCATTGGGAGTGCCGAGTCTTAACTCACTGTGCCACCAGGAAGTCCCTCACCCTTCTTCTGATGAGAAGTCAGCTGTCAGTCTTATTGGGGTTCCCTTGCACATGATGAGTTGTTTTCTGCGTTCAAGATTTTCTCCTTGTCTTTGGCTTTCAGCATTTTTATTATGTTGTATTTGTTGTGGAACTCTTTGTATTTATCCTACTTGAAGGTAATTGAGCTTCCTGGATGTAGAGATTAATGTTTTTCAATTACTTTGGGAAGTTTTCAGCCATTAGTTTTTTGTTTGCTTGTTTTGTTTTTCTGTTTTTGGCTGCATTGGGTCTTTGCTGCTGCGTATGGGCTTTCTCTAGTTGTGGTGAGCAGGGGCTACTCTTCATTGCGGTGTGCAGGCTGCTCATTGCCGTGGCTTCTCTTGTTGCAGAGCCTGGGCTCTAGGTGCACGGGCTTCAGTAGTTGTGGCATGTGGGCTCAGTAGTTGTGGCTCTTGGGCTCTAGAGCGCAGGCTCAGTAGTTGTGGTGCACAGGCTTAGTTGCTCCATGGCATGTGGGATCTTCCCGGACCAGGGATTGAACCCATGTCCCCTGCATTAGCAGGTGGATTCTTAACCACGTGCTACCAGGGAAGTCCCAGCCATTAGTTTTTTTGAGTACTTTTCCCTGCTCCTTTCTCTCTGCTCCTGCTGCTATTTCCATTACAAGTATGTTGGTGCCCTCAATGGTGGCCCACAAATTTTCCAAGGTTCTGTTAATTTTTCTTACTTATTTTTTCTTTATTGTTCTTTAGATTTTATAATCTCTATTGCTCTAGCTTTGAGTTTGCTAATTCTTTCTAATGCCAGTTCTAATTTACTATTAAGCCCCTCTAGTGAATTTTTCATTTTAGTTATTTATATTTCAACTTCAGAATTTTGATTTGGTTCTTTTTTTTTATCATTTCTGTCTCTTTTTTGGTATAATATATTTGATGTGACATTGTCATCATACTTTTTTTTTTTTTTACTTCCTTATGGTTTTCTTTAGTTCTTTGAACATTATTTATAATGGCTGTTTTGAAGTCATAGTTAACATCAGGTCACTCTCACTGGCACATTTTGTTGCTTGTGTTTTCTTTTATTCTGGTGTCTGGGTTATGCTTTCCTTTGCATGTCTTGTAGCTGCAATGTCTGGTTTTTATTCTGCTTTATTTTTTCATTTAGCAACATAACATTAATATTTTCCCATGTCAATAAAAGATTATCCTATGATATTATTTTTATGGCTGTATATAGATTTTAATAGGCTCTTTAAGAATGAGTACCCCAATTTATTAAACCAATACTCTATTTTTGGACCTCTCCCACTCTAATTTTTCACTAAGCAAACTTATTTTATATATACCTTTGTTTTTCTACAAACACAAAAACTGAGGATCAGCTGTTCTTTTTCCTTCTGCAAATAGGATTAAAAAAAGATGGTCTTAAAGTGTAACGAAGGTGGTATAATTTAGACATTGGGGAAACTACCTATAAAGAGTATAAACATGGATAGACTTGTTTCAGAAACTTGTTCAATCCTTCCTTCTTTCCTTCTGGATTCTAAGGCACAGCTTTGTTTCACAAAGGGAATACTAGTGGCATTTTGGATGCGACACTTTTCCTCCATGCGGTGCTGTGCTGCATATTGCATGATGTTTTGCAACCCTGTTCCCTTTCTATTAAAGCCAGTACTGCTTCCGGTTATTATGACAACCAAAACCCTTCCACCCTTTTATAAAACACTTCCTTATCAAAAATCTTTGGACTATCTTTCTATAATAATTTAGTTTCAGTTTTGATAGTAAGTAAGGGGATGGAGAAGGTAAGACATTTCAACAAAAGCATTACTTAGAGTGCTTAAAAATCATGAACTCTACTCTGTATCTCAGGCCTACTGCTCAGGCTCAGAAGCTGGGTTCCAATTTACGTAATCAGCAAACAAGCTCATGAGATAGGCATTCTTTCTTCCATTTTATGTGTGAGGAAACTGAGGCTCAGAGGCAAGTAAATTGCCCAGAGTTACAAGTTGGTAAGTTATTGAGTCTCAGTTTGATATCTGGTCAATCCAATTTTCAAAGACCAGCTCTTAACTGCTACTGCCCCTCTGGTGAGAGGTGAAGTTTCCAAACACGGTGTAGATTCAACAACAAAGCACCCAAAAGTAAAGTGAAAAGTGAAGATAAAAGATGGAATATATAAAAGGAGGGCACCCAGGAATTGTTGCTAATGTTCTATTTCTTGCCTTGAGGGCTTGTTACATGGATGTTCCTAATTATTCATTTTTCATATGTATGTTGTACTTCAAAATTTTAAAAAATAGTAAAAAGGGAGTGTTCAGTGAGGACAGTTTTTGTACAGGTCTGATTATAAGTTGAGAAGAGATAAAGGAATCAAAGGATCAAAAACATAATAAGATCAAGGTGTTAAAAAAAAACCCCAAGTTACAAGGAGTTAGAACTTTGATGCTTAAGAGGATTAGGAAAACATTTGCTTCTCATCTGCAGTTAATTTCTTTATTTGTGGGGCATAAATAATACTTTCCATGAGCTAAGTTACCCTCTTTCAAAATGTATTTTTCACTTTCTCGACTTCTGCATGTGCTAGCATGGCATCTCCACAGCTGTAATACCATTTGTTTTCTCCTAATTTGCTTCTTCCTTAGATTTTCTTAATGCTCCACAATGGGGAATGTATTTGTGCTTCGTTTCTTGCTCCTTCTGGACATATATGCTTCACCTGCTCCTGGAGGCCAAGGGGAAAGAGAAGGGCTACCCTCTCTCCATCTTATTTCCTTTCCTCTCCTTCACTAAAGGAAAGGTATGCTTTAGCTGTATGCTTGGATTACCTGCCAAGTAACCAGCTGTCAGAGAATTGGTCGGATAGGTTTTGAGGTCCAGTACTGAGCATTCCGGTTGCTGATGGGGAAAAAAGGCGAAGATTTGAGAGCAGACAGCGCTGTGCCCCTTCACACAGGCGTCCTCATGCCAACAGGGTGGCTTTCCTTCTGAAGCCACGTCTTCTGTCCCTGACGTCATTTCAGGTTTGTCTCATGATGGAGTGGATTTGCTCCTTTTATCTTCAGCAGTGCACAAGATTTGCCTCTTTCCTTTCTGACTTTAACTGCTGTTCTCTCCTTGGCACCCTGTGGCTTTGCAAGATCTCTCATTTCTGTATTAAAATACTTTGTTTACAGCAGACCCAACAAAGCCAGCAATAGTCACGTGATCACCTTGGTTGACGCTGATCAAAGATGTAGTCCTAACATAGCAGAACTTTGAGAACCACTGGTAGAGTCAGAGTTCAAACGGGATTGGGGCCTTCTGTTCATTAAAGATAAAGAGAAGTTTATCTTCCATTTCCAGGCCCCCCCATAGGGAGATAAGTTGTACCTGCCCAACACAGGGGTTTCTGGGCTGTTTGATGTACATTTGTCTGAAAGCCTTGTGTGTATTTCTGCATGGATGGTGCTAGGAAGATGCTGAAGATAAGGTAGATGGGGAAACTGACCCCACCCAGGCAATCATAAGGAAACTTCCCCTTCTGAGGCAGAAAACTGACATTTTAAATACCTAATTCTCATCTTGTAGGATGATAACAATTTTCCTATCAAGAAATGAATGTCCTTGCTCACGTGGTGAGCTCATTTTCTCACATACTTTCAATTGCTGTATGATAGCTTTTGCCATCAATTTATCTGCAGTGAGATAGCAGTGCTCCATGTTGCCTTAGAGCTGTCTCAGTCACATGACTTGAAATAAATAAGTATCTTTTTCTAGGGAGCAGCCACTGAGCTGTCATTGGAAAATAACTGTACTCTTGACAGGCTTCAAATTTTTGCCTTTATTTTTAAACCAAGAAAGAGTTTAAGACTGTAGGGAATCCACTCAGAACCCCAGAGTTGGTATGCAGATTACTTTAGACTCACAACATTTCATTCAACAGGTATAGAAAGAAGCCTTCTCAAAGCTCCCCTTACCTAACTAAAGGCAGCTACCTCAGGGAAATGAGAATTGCCATAAGCTCCCTCATTGGGGCAGCTTCTACTCCCAGCAGAAATACTAAGAGTAAACCTACCACAAGCCCCCTCTCTGGGGGAGCCCAGTGGCCATGAAGAAGACAGTAAGACCACTTGCACTGCACAAACAAACATTATCAAAACTTTCTTATCTCCCATTTGTTTTCCTAAAAACCCGTTTGTCTTTCCTAAAGAAATGTGCTTATTCTTCCCATAGGAACCTTTTCTCCACTCTCCCTTCCCCTACTAAGGTGGGTACGTAAGCCCCAAGTTCTAACCACTGCTTTGAGTTATTCATCCCTGAATCTCTGTGTGTATGCACTGTGCATGAGTAGATAAACTCTGTCTCTTGTCATTTAATTCACAGTTACTGGAGCTAAGGGGGCAGAGGAAGAGTTTTTCCTCTCCAGCAAGACACATCTGAGCTCTGCAGACCGAGAGAACCCCATAGGTGCCATTTCAATCTTGTAAAGTGAAATGCACATGAATGTTCTAAGTGGGGCAGATCAAGTCCATGAAACTTGATTTCCAGACCCTGAATTCAGAGACGACCCTGGATTTCTTACTTGCCTCATATTCCTTCTTTATTCCCCAGGTTTGTATTTCTCAGTGTGTGCTCTGAGGACCACCCATCTTGGTAAAATGGCCATCACTAGGCCCTGCCTCAGACGTACAGAATCAGAATTACCTGCACAGGAGCTGGGGTTTTTACATATTCTACAGGTTCACCAGGTGATTCTTGGATGCATGAATATTTAATAAATCCTCTGGTATCTGATGCTCAGTACAGTCTTATAGTTATCAGTAAAAGAAAAAAAAAAAAAGGTTTCCCTGGTGGCGCAGTGGTTGAGAGTCCGCCTGCTGATGCAGGGGCGTGGGTTCGTGCCCTGGTCCGGGAAGATCCCTCATGCCGCGGAGCAGCTAGGCCCGTGAGCCATGGCCGCTGAGCCTGTGTGTCCGGAGCCTGTGCTCTGCAGCGGGAGAGGCCACAACAGTGAGAGGCCCGCGTACTGCAAAAAAAAAAAGAGAAGAAGAAAGGGAAAACACACTCCTTACACATCAAAGAAGAAAAAGATATACCCCAATCTTGAGAAGAATCAAAGCTGACATAGGTGTCTTTTCCTCTGTAAAAGGAGTTCAGTGCCCATTCTAAGGAGCCAGAGCAAAATTAGCACTTGAGTTGTTCTTCAGTGCAAGTGTTCTGACGCAGAAGTCCCAATCATTGCTTTCAAAGGACTCCCGTGTAACTAATTACCAGCTACTTAGAATCTCAATCCTCCTCCCACTTTTGAGTCAGAGTTGGGAACGAATTCCACCGGACTTGAAAGCAGTGCCGGACTTGAGGAGCTGGTGGAGTTCAAGCGCTCTTAGGGCGTATCATTTCCCTCCAGAGTTCTCCACCTATCCAATTATCTAACAAGGTCCCAAGGAGAGTGAAGATTTTCATGCCTGTAGGGTCTGAAAGCATTTAGCTCTCATGCACTCTTCCTCGGGAAGCCAGTGGAGTATGTGTCCTCTTCAATAAGGGAGTAAACAAGAAACACACACACAGGATCTAGGAAAGAAAACCCAGCACAGGAAAAAGGGAAAAATCCCCAGGATCCCTTGTATGGATCCCGAGCAAAACCAGTGCAGACTGGAGAGGAAGACCGAGGCCTCCAGGAGGTCGACACCCAGAAGAGAGACGGGATGCTGGATGTGCTGTTGGTGTTGAGAGGAGATTTATGTTCATGGGAGAGTTTGGGGCTGAATTCATAACAGGCACATAGAAAGTTAAACAATTGGAAGAAAGACCCAGGCAATTTATTCACTTTAGCGGGGAAGAGTGTGGAAGAAAGGAAACAGAAACATAGTTTTCCATGTGAATAATGTTTACTTGCATACAACTCAAATAACCAAATATTTATGATAGAGCATGTTGAGAATATGGTGTCTGGAGTGTGTGGGTGCGTGTGTGTGTGTGGGATGTGTGTGTACACGTGTGGGATGTATGTGTGCATGTGCACGTGTGTATTTGGTGGTGAGCAGCATCCTGCAGTGAGTAGCTGAAACCCCAGCACACAAGATGAAAGTCAATGGATAATGACTAAAACAAAAGGAGCAAGAGGTAGCATTATGGACCATTTTTTCCAAGATAAATCCGGTGAGTGGGATTTATTGGTCTGGGTGTGGCCTGCAAATCATGGTTTCTAAAGCTCTCAGGTGATTCAATGTGCAGCTCAAATTAAGAACCCCTGAAGAGAGATTGCCGGTGGGCCCACGAGGCTGCAGTCAATCTGGGCTACCAGCTCAGCGCTGCACTGAACTTCCCTCTTAAGCTCCTTCTAGGAGAGGCAGAATGTCTGGCTCTAGGGTGTAGGCATCCCACTGTCCTTTCTGTTGACTGGGAAAGGAAGGGGAAGGGATAATCAGTAGTTACTGATCACCTTTATGTGCCAAGCACGGTATGAGGTACTTTGCACACAGATAAGAAAAGTAAGGATCAGGTTGCTGAGAGGCTGGTTCAAGGTCAGGTGATCAAAGCTCTAGTCGCCCAACTCAGAAGATACGCATCGTGCCACGGTGTGCGGCATGGGTGGGGTGCCACCGTGGGGAGGATGCATAAGGAGTGAGGGGGCTGGGCAGGTCTGGGACCCCACCCCTGGTCCAGGCGACTAATGTTATCTAGCCTGTGGTGAAAAAAAAATCATCAGAGGGGAGTGTTGCAGCCTTCTTGCACATTGTTTCAGAAAGCAAATCACAAGAGGCGGGGGTGGGGGGACGGGGGTGGAAATTAACCTGCAAAGGTTTTGGCTCCGCTAAAACTAATGCATTTTTTTCCCGTCTTCCCTCTCCCTCTCTGCTCTCCCTCTCCCCATATATTATGTAACATATTCTATCACACAGTCCTTGTTCAGGAAAAATATTCAAGTAGGGGCTTTTAGCAATGAATAGAAATTTAGATTCAATATCCCGCTGGGGTTCTATCTCCCAGACCCTATAAACCTTACAGCATAAAAACCTCATTAAATTGGAACCCGGTAATTTGTAATAATCTCACTGGACTCAAACTGCGGTTTACCTTTGAGCTCATAAAAGGCTCTTTAAAGCAAGTAATGTTACTTGAGAGCAAATTGAGGTCAAACATTATAGATGTACCATACAAACAATTTGTATGCTAATTAAAGGGATTCTTAGAGATAGTTTCCAAAGGAATTTTTTCTACTTAGCAGCCCTTTAGCATATTTTTGGTTATTAAATGTACTTGACTTTTCACTAATTCCATTGGCCTTTCCTCCAATTAGCCTAAGTTTATAGGGTTGTGATCCATGTGGGCATCTGAACTATAGATGCAGATAGGAGATTTTAATGAGGCTCCTCTTATCAAACACACTTTATAAAGGCAAGTCACCGAGGATGGAGACTTTGATTCCTAGCTAGTTGTAAATCTGATTCTCCTAAAAGCCCAGTATCTCGCAGTTTCACTTGCTTTGCTGATGATCTCTCAGAAAGCGGAAATCCCTTTGAACCACAAAGAAGAGCCTGGCTGCCGAACTGAAAGTGATGGAAACGTTTGGAGAAATTGTGGAGAAAGCAGTGGAAGTGAGCTCCTTGACCTGTGGGCTGTTTCCAAGTCAGGGTACACATTCTGGAGAAAGTGCTAGGAAGAGACCATGCAGTCCTGTCTTGGCTGCATGTTCAGGGCAGGCCAACAGGGTGGTGTGTCTGGGGAGGAGACTGACATTATCTTAATGCCCAGAGCAAGAGTCTCCTGGCTCCGCTTCTCTGCCTAGCACAGACCGCGTCTGGGCATTAGGTCTCGGCACTAGGTTTCAGCACCGTATTTTAGGAAAGACTTGGGCAAATAACAGCAGGTTAAGATGAGGCTAAAAAAACCAGAAACTCTGTTTTATGGGGAATAATTAGAGGAAACAAGAGTAGTTTCTGAATTGGACGGGATTTTAGGCAAAGATGATGGATATTTTCAAATATTTGGAAGGAGGTTAAGAAAATGATTCATTTTTACCAAGTGTGGCCGTTACAACGTGCATTTACCTTCCTTGTTTGTCTTCCCTGCCACGCCACACATTTCAGGTAAGTGCTCTGGCTGAGTTTTGTTGGCGGGGGTATTTGTGGGGAAACTTGATGACAAGGACTCTTCTCGACTATGATAAAAGTGTGGAAGAAATCAAACACACAGTTTCAAGTGGTAGGATAGAGAAAGGAGTGATGCTTCTAAGAGTTAGGAGAAAAAGAGGGATTCAGTTAGAGGCACCTGACTCCCTTTCCAGGGAGGTGGGAGGACCTCAGGGACGCTGAATGGCGTGCCAGGGGCTACACTCCCCAACAACAGCCCCAAATGGGACATGGAAATTAAGGGACCATGAGCATCCCAGTGGTGATGAGCATGGGCTGGTCAAAACAGGAAAGTCCTGAACATATGCCTGTGCATCGTCCCCTCGGACCTTTTCATTGGCCGGGTTTATTGGGTAGTGGCTGTGAACTCTATACTCACTGTGATTAAATACTGTCTACTATACTACCACCAACACTGCCAGAAGGAGGCTCGGGTGTGGATGTAAGTTGACTTAAAGAAAGGAATTACAGTGTCTGGCATGTTTGTATTTATGGACTAGATAACTCTACATTTGTATAGCTGCGTGGCAAAGCAAGGACCAATGAATCGAAGGTTCTGGAAAGAGGATTTTAGTTAATTCAGGAAAGACATTTATAACCATTGACACTGCCTGGCAGTAGGATGGACTTATCTGAGAAACCATGAGCTCTGCTCATAAGTGGAAACTTAATTTGATGTCTATCCTTCAGGGGTGTTTTAAAGAAAAATGTCATGATGGGTGGTGTAAATTGGATTGTGATCTCTGCCATGCCTTCCACATCTGGAGTTCTGTGGTTCTGAGTCATTGGAATCCTTGGCTCAAATGTGGGAGCAGGATTGAGATTCTAAGTAGCTGGTAAACATTTACACAGGAGTCCTTTGAAAGCAGTGATTGGGACTTCTGCGTCAGAACACTTGCACTGAAGAACAGCTCAAGTGCTAATTTTACTCTGGCTCCTAGAACAGGCATAGAGGGAAAAGACAGCTGTGTCAGCTTTTCTCCTCAAGGTTGGGGTGTATCTTTCTCTTCCGTGATGTCTAAGGAATGTGTTTTCCTTTCTTTATTTTAATGGTAACTATAAGACTACACTGAGCATCAAGAGAGAAGAAATTTGAAGTAAAAACTGGAAGCTCAACAGGAAAAATTAGGGACAAAGGAAATGAAAGATAGCGATTGAGAAGAAAGAACGGAAATGTTGCAAGTGTCATTTCCAAGCCAGGCTAGAAGTTTTATTACAGGCTGTCTTAGCGCTCCAAATGTTGGGCTTGGCTTGACTGTCCTCCGGTGATCGCTGTGCTGTGTGTCAGACGAAGTTGTCAGTGTTTGCAAAACCAATTAAAGTGGCATTAGTGCACACGCACACACACGCATGTGCTAAGCTGTCCACACAGTGTTCATGCCCAGTTCCTTAGCAGGTATTCAAGCCCAAGCTATCATTTAGAAAAGAGTTATTTGAGCAAGCTTTGGAAACAGAAATTTGTCTTTCATTTTAATTATTTTTTATTTTATTGAAAACTTCAAGAATTCCATCAGTTCAAATATTGGTTCAAACTGTAGAAAAGTAACTTTTCCTTTCTATTTTTAACAGGCTTATAAAAATTATTTTTGCCACTCTGAATGAACTCTTTTTTTATTAATTTATTTTAAATTAATTTATTTATTTTTGGCTGTGTTGGGTCTTCGTTGCTGCACGCGGGCTTTCTCTAGTTGCGGCTAGCGGGGGCTACTCTTTGTTGCAGTGCGTGGGCTTCTCATCGCTGTGGCTTCTCTCATTGTGGAGCACGGGTTCTAGGCGCGTGGGCTTCAGTAGTTGCGGCATGCGGGCTCAGTAGTTGTGGCTTACAGGCTCTAGGGCACAGGCTCAGTAGTTGTGGCACACGAGCTTAGTTGCTCCATGGCATGTGGGATCTTCCCGGACCAGGGATCGAACCTGTGTCCCCTGCATTGGCAGGCGGATTCTCAACCACTGCGCCACCGGGGAAGCCCGGGGAAGCCCGGGGAAGCCCTCTGAGTGAACTCTTAGCAAGTTCTATGTAATGTCACAGATATTAAACACAGGAAAAGAGAAGATGTAAATGAGGAAGAAATTACTCTATTTTATTGCTCTTTAAGTATAGAATGTGTCCCTAAATTACATAATAAAAAAATTGGATGTACAGATGACCAAAATTATTTTGTAACAACAGTTGGGAAAATAATTTTTTCTCAATTTGTAACAATGTCTGATCTTGATTTCACATTATTCAATGATCTGAACACACTTGCACATTGGGAAAATATTTTGGGCATCTCCTGAATTTGTGTAAGAACATGTGTTGCAATCTTGACTGGCTCCTAACTACACGTGTGGGTGAGACTCCAAGGAACCTCCCCCCAACCAAGAAATCAGCAGCGGGAAAATTAAAGGGCTGAGGGGCACTGGGCTGCCCAGTGCAAGAGACACAGTGTGGAGTCCAGTGTCATCACATTGGAAGGGCTCAGTGGACACCATGGCTTTCCCAGAAGGGACACCTTTTGGGATATTGGTCACATTCTAGGACTGAGGGTGTTCTGTGTTCTTTTATGTAATAGTCAGGTGCAGTCACAAGAGAAGATGCAGGAGAAGCTTGGGAAAGAATAAAATTTATTATTATGGTCCTAGAAATGGGAGGCATGTCATTCCATGCGGCGCCACATGGGGAAGACACCAGGGAGGTCAGGAGTGAGGGGACAGCCAAGGCTAGCACCTTTACTGGGTTTTCTGTGGGAGAGAAAGGCAAGACAACGGGGTAAACAGTTAAGGATTGGCTGGTTTGAATAATTCCAGCAGGCTCTAAGCTGTCGTGGTGGTTCCTGGCTCTGATCTGATGAAGGCAGAGGAATATTGCCTCCTGGGGTACATGACCCAGATAGAGGAGGTCTGGCTCTAGATTGGTTAGTTTGCAGATCAGAGGCATGCTTCCAGCTGAGCCTTTTAGTATCTTTAAGAATTGGCTAGGGCTTCCCTGGTGGTGCGGTGGTTGAGAGTCCGCCTGCCGATGCAGGGGACACGGGTTCGTGCCCCGGTCCGGGAAGATCCCACATGCCGCGGAGCAGCTGGGCCCGTGAGCCATGGCCGCTGAGCCTGCGCGGCCGGAGCCTGTGCTCCACAACGGGAGAGGCCACAACAGTGAGAGGCCTGCCTACTGAAAATTAAAAAAAAAAAAAGAATTGGCTAGCCCTGGGAGGGGCAGTCTCTGCCCAGCCAGAAAGGTTTTAAAGGTGTCAAAACATCATAATATACAAAAAATTAAAAATAGAAACAATAGAAAAGGGTATACTCTAGAGCAAAGAAGAAAACCAAAGCAGACCTGTCCTCACAGAGTTTAAAGCTAACCTCACAAGATCAAGGTAATCTGCCAGTAGTTTAACTGCCTTTGAGAAAAACAACAAGTAAATGTCAGTTCTTTGTAGAGGAGGATAATGTGTTCCAGAGTCTGTACAAGGTATCATTCACAATGTCAAGTATACAGTGAAAAACTACTAGATATGCCAAAACACGTGAACCATGATCAAGAAGAGAATCAGTTAATAGAAGCAGATCAACAGATGGCCCGGATGTTGGAATTAGCAGATGAAGACTTTAAAACAACTGTTATAAATATGAAAATACTAGCAAACTGTATTCAGCAACATATTAGAAAGATCATACACCATTACCAAGTAGCATTTATTCCTAGAATGCAAAAATGGTTCAACATACAAAAATTAGTTACATAGTATCACACATTCATATGATGAAGGAAAAAACACACATGATCATCTCAATTGATGCAGAAAAACATTTGACAAAATTCAATGCCCTTTGATGATGGAAACACTCAATATTCCTATTATAAGAGGTGACTGGAAGGGAGTATGATGGGAGGATGTATTTGTGTCACATAACATCTACTTAGAGACTCACGGGATCATCTACATCCCAAGTCTATACACCAGCACCTTTGAAAATTAAGTCTGCCTTTTACAGACAGGGTTTAGATTAAATTTAGAAAGTCATTGCCTCAGCTATCAGCTGAGAACCACTTTCCCAACAGAGATGAATGTGAGAGGGAGGGGAAAACGGACAAATGAGGGAGCCCCTGCTCAGTTCAGAGCTGACTGTGCTCCATGTCACAGGAAGTGTTGTCTAGATTCAAAGTGTCAGTATGGAAACAGTGACACAGGTGTCCATGGGGGTGGAGCCTTCTTCCTGCTTTAGACCCAAGGTCCAGGTACATCCCTCCTCAGCCTCTATTGCAGCTGGAGCAGCCCCCCTGACCTGGGCATGCCCCATGAGACACTTTGGGCTCAGAACGTGAGACAGGAGTTGGCATCGGGCTAGAGGGGCTGTTATGAGGTGGTGGTCCTGGGGGCACGTGTGTCTAGTTCATCTAGGCCGCACTCAAGGTGTGGGACCTTCCGCATGGTTCACTCAAACTCAAATATCCAGCCTTCCAGAGACCAGAAGGCCACCTGTGCTCTCAGTAAATGTCTTGTCTCCTCCACCATAGAGTTGGTCCCATTGCCAGCCGCTGAGCCCACCGATTCACTGTTGAAACATTGGAAATTTGGCCAAATCCAGGTAGTAGCACAAGAAGCCATTCTGTTCCCACTTGCTGCTGGAAGAAGGATGGTTCATGGGATGCTCCTTGGAAGCCATTGTTATTTCCCAGACTTAAGGAAGTGGTTTGACTCCAGGGGAGAAGGTCCCCACTTCTCGCCTTGTCTGGACTCTGGGGGGTGTGGCAACTAGAGAAGCAGAGTTTCTTCCTTCAGCGTCCTCTGGCCTTTGTCCTGGAGGCTCAGCAGTCAGAGGCGGTTTACTGAGTACTTAGCACAGTGACACTGGGAGCTGGATTGGAGCCCTTATGTGCTGGAGCTGCTCGCGCTTACCTGACACGGCTCTTGTCCTGCAGGATCCCTCCCCTCCCCCCTAGCCCAGGTTGGTCACTGAGACCTCACAGCACACCTTCGGCCATAACTTTTCTCTGGTCTCCTGTTCTCTTCTTACTTTACCTTTGTCCTGGATTTTTCATATTTCATATATTTCTCATTTTATGGTAGAGCATATTTTCCATAACTTTCCTTATGTTTCTTAAGAACAGGACAGGCTATACATCTAGACATCTATACGTAAGAAAATTAAATAAGGCTGATGGTGTCACTGGTATTCTTCTGGAGTGGGATTCCAGCACCTGCTCACTGGGGGACCCTAGGCAAGTTATATAATCGCTTTGTGCCTCAGTTCCCTGATTTATGAAAGGGAATAATCATAGGATTGACACGAGGATTAAAGGAGAGACTAGAGTTCAAGTGCATGTACACCACCGGGCAGGGTGGAAGGTGTCATGAGGGCAGGTTGCAGTATGGCTGTCATTGTCAGTGTAAACCAGGCCTCCTGAGGCCGTGGGGGTGGGTTTAAGCCTGAGCTCTTCACTCGCTGGCAGGGGACTGTGTGAGCTGCTCAGCCTCTGTGAAGCCAGGTTTCATCTGTTAAATAGGAATACAACTTACGTCATAGGATTTTGTGGGCATTAAGCTAGAGAAGATCAGAAAAACATCTAGCAAAGTGCTGGGTGTACCAAGTGCTCAGTCCTAGGATCTTCTTCCTTCCTTCCACCACAGCATTACCGGGGTTCACACTTAGACCCCAGCACCTCAGCCACAAGTCTCCCTCTTACAGACACCAGGGGACTTTGGGCCACAGAGCTGTCATCACGTCAGCTTTGTAAATGGGTCCTGGGCCCAAAGATCCAGAGGTTATCCTCATGCAGAGTGAGAGGCGGGAAGGATGCACCTCAGAACATCAGCGCAGGGAAGACTCCCGGGCAGCCAGGTGTGTTCACAGTGGGTCTCCTCAACGTGCTGGAGAGTCCATTTCCTCTTCTCAGAACCAGCTAGATTCCAGGCCTCTGGGGGCAAGGCTGGACCAAGGCAGATCTCAGGACTCCAGCCCAACAGGCTGGGGGTTAAGACCAAACGTCAACCCTGGGCGGGAGTCACAGCGTGGGGCAGGAAAACCAGATTAGGGCTCGCACTTCCTGAGACCAGGCCAGGGCAGCAGGGCGGGGGTCCCAGACCGGAGTGTGGGGTACAGGGCGAACCTCGCTCCATCCTCGCTCTCCCTGACATCTCCTCCCCACCCCCGCACGGGCCTCCCTTCTCTCCTCCTCCTCCCACTCTCCTTGCTCATTTCTGTGGTTGTCTCATCCAGTCTCAGAGCTTTAATGTCATCTGCATCCTTGATTCCCACATGTCCACCTTTGGCCCGGGCCTTTGCACCGAGTCCCAGACTTTCCTGTTCAGCGGCCTCCTTCATGCCTCGCTGGGGCGGGCGTCTGATCTGCTCTCAAACTTACCGCGTCCAGGCCGAGCTCCCGATCTTGTCTTTGCGCCGGGTCCACCTGATGCTCTCAGTGAATCAGTGGCTCAGGCCCAGGGTCACCTCCACTCCTCTTTTTTTCAGACACCCCAGTCCAGACCTAGCAAAACTTTCTGTTCACCTCGGACTCCCCCGACTCCGCACCTCTCACCTCTCGCTGCTCTCACTGCACTTCCTCCACTGTCACCCGCAGCCAGGCTGGCAGGGCTCCAGCGGGGTTCTCCCTGGCTCCCTCCCCGGCTCCCCTCCCGGGCTGAGCCGCGTCCCTCCTCCGAGCAGCCCTCCGGACCCACTGTGCAGTTCTCAGCTGGCAGGTGCCTTATCCTCTAAGGCCACCGTCTAGCTGATTGAGTGAGTGCATCACCAACGGGGCTCAGCGGGCTCTGATGTGTCCTCCTCTCCCTCCACTGCCCGATTCCTTGTTTGAGACCATAAAAGAGGCTTGTCCCATTCTCTGGGTTAAATTCTTCTTACTTCCTGTTTGGTGGTATTGTAAGGACAGGTAACTAATAGCTTGATGAGTGTTAAGAATAAGATAAAGGGCTTCTCCACAAAGTCCTTTAAAAGAACTATTTACTCTCAAAGGAAAAACACATTTTCATAAATTTCTGGAAGAAAGTTTGGAGCATCAGGATGTAGTTAACACTAGGATTTGGAGATAATTATTTAAGATCCATATCTTTTAAAAGTATTTATCTGTCAAACATATCAAAATGTCTTTCAACTACTTAAAAGTATCTATCAAAATTGCTATTTTTAAGTGACTGTATTTTAGTTCTGATTCTATTTTGAAAAGAGCCACAGTGGTGAGGGCTTTAGCTAGGAGTGGACACGCATTAGGAAGCCCACTGGCACGTTCTTGCCGAGAGTCCTGCTTCCACAGTCACTGAGTACCTTTCCTTGAAGACTGGGCCAGATTTGGGCTCGGGAAGAGGAAAGGTAACATCTAAAACTATCAGAGCTTTCAAACCGGAGGGCTCCAGAGAGGAGGCTTGCCCACTAATGAGCGAGTAGCTCCTGGCTGCTTCTTGGGTTTCTAACGTCACTTGTGATGTCCTGGAAGCTCTAATCTGCCCTTTGCGCGTGTCTCCCCGACCTGCTCCTGAGGCCGCTCTGGCAGAACTGTCTGTGGTGCACGTCCCCCGAGGGGGGTCCTGCTTCATCCTGCCACCTGCTGACTTTGGTGGGGTCGGGGATGGGGGGCAGTTGAAGCAGAGGGTGCAGTGGGGAGCAGTGTTCCGTGATCAGGGAAGTAGTGATCAGTGAACGTTTGTTGTGCTCACACCAAATGGTTGGCAAACCTAGAGGGGTGGGTTAGGGAGGGTGGGAGGGAGGGAGACACAAGAGGGAAGAGATATGGGAACATATGTATATGTACAGCTGATTCACTTTGTTATAAAGCAGAAACTAACACACCATTGTAAAGCAATTATACTCCAATAAAGATGTTAAAAAAAAAAGAAAAAAACTGGGAGCTCTGCAACCAAATGGGGTGAGGCTCAGGGGTGTGTTGTTATAACGCAGCTTATCTAGTGAGAAAGTGGTGACTGTATTCTTCATAGTGACTGGTTAGAATTTTCCTAAATAATAGGTTATTGGCCAGAGGTGACCTCCTAGCAACCTCAGGAAGCAGTTTAAGTTTCGCTTATGATTCCAGAGGCAGAAACAAGGAGTGAAGTTACTCTCGCAAAAACAGAATTAAGCTTTGCCTGTGTGACTTCACTGGTTTTGTCTGCTTGGGGAGCTGTCAGTGCTGGTCTCCGTGAAGTGTTGATTTTAACAAGCTGCAAGCGGACACTGGGTCCGAGGGACAGCGCCGTTGGGGGGTGGCCTGTGTATTTCAGCCAGAAAGCTGGGTGCCGCTCCCCTAGTCCTCCTTGCTCCCCCACACTGTGGTGCAGCCGTGAGCCTGCACCTGCCGGCAGCCAGTCATCTGGGGGCTGCTTGCCCAAGACCCCGGTCCACTCCACAACCAAGGATGTCTTCTGGGGCAGGGAAGCTTCTGCCCAGTAACAGGGCTGCAGGTCACCTGGGAGGCTCAGCCTGGCTCTGGAAAGACCATTCATTCCCTGTTCATTCATCCATAGTGATTAAGGGCTGGACTTTGGAGTTGGGCAGTCAGGTCTGAACTCCACCTCTGAGTCTGACGAGCTGTGTGACTGTAGGCAGCTGACTCAAGTGCTCTGTGCCTCAATTTTCCCTTTCGTAAAAAGGAGTTAGTAATGGTACCTGTACACAGAGTTGTTATGAGAATCAAACTATTAACAGTTTGTAAAGCAGTTAAAACAGTGCCCGGTGCGCAGACATTGCTGTCTAAACGTAGTTGAATACATTTATTCATTCGACCAGTACTCATTGTGCCTGGATTATGGGCAAGCAAAGTGCTAGAGGCTGACAACGTAACAGTCTAGTGGCTTAACCAGGTCAGTGGTCGCACTGACTGCCCGGTGCAGCAGCGCCTAGGCTAATCCCTTGGGACAAAGGCCTTCTAGGTGGCTCCGAGTGTGCCGGCAGGAGGGTGCCCCTGTTAGCAGACTCCAGTCAAGGTCGTCTGCAACCAGGAGTCTCCTGATGCAAGCCCAGTGGTCGCAGGCCAGGAGATTGGGGTCAGGACCGACGCAACCAGTTACCTTCCTGCCAATGTCTCAACCCTGAGTGTTTCGTTTTTTAAGGTTAAGACAGATTAGACAGTTTCAATATTAATCTTCATTCAGCAAAGCCATATTAATAACATTTAAAGATTGCTTTATGTTTATCTTTGCCTGGGGTAAACCAGTTAACTAGTTAGCTCACTCCTGGTTCACTCTTCAGTGGCTGAGAAGTGACTTGGTAGTATGCTCGCAAACGTGCCACACTCACTGGGCATGTAGGTGACTGACGACACAGTGGACGGAGCACACTCTGGAGTGTGGAGCCGCAGTCCACACACCACAGGCGCCAGGTCTCCGGACTTCCTGGAGCTCCTGGACTCTGCAGGGCAGGCAGAACCTTGCCCCCAGCACCACGGGTGTTGGCTTGTTTGCCTGATAAAGTCGTTTGGTCAGCTGTTGACGCCACTCTCAGATTTCACCTAAGGGAAGCTGAATGAATTCCACAGGTTTTACACGCAGTGGTCATTGCCATGTCATAAAGCCTTGGTGGTGGCGGAAGTATTCTCTCCGGACCCCCAAAGTCTCCTTTGATCTCTGGGAAGAGACGTGTGCAGCCCCGAGGAGCAGGCACCCCAGCTGCATCACGCCACCATGCTCCTGTCTGTCCCGGCAGCTGAGCTGCCTCATTTGGGGGCCGGCACTGCCAGTCCCCCGGCTGGCTTTCTACTTCTCTTTTGTGCTAACAAGAAAATGGCTATGATAATGGTGAAAAAGAAAACAAAGAAATGAAAGGGAGGTGGGACTTCCCTGGTGGCGCAGTGGTTAAGAATCCGCCTGCCAATGCAGGGGACACAGGTTCGACTCTAGTCAGGGAAGATCCCACACGCCGCGGAGCAACTAGGCCTGCGAGACACAACTACTGAGCCTGCATGCCGCAACCACCGAAGTCCGCGCGCCTAGAGCCCGTGCTCTGCAACAAGAGAAGCCACCGCAATGAGAAGCCCGCGCACCACAATGAAGAGTAGCCCCAGCTCGCCGCAACTAGAAAAAGCCCTTGCACAGCAACGAAGACCCAATGAAGCCAAAAGTAAATAAAGAAAAAGTAAATAAATTTATTTCTAAAAAAAAGAAAGAAGAAAAAGAAATGAAAGGGAGGCTTGGTGGATGTGATGGCTAATTTTATGTGTCCCCTTGGCTAGGCCACGGCGCCCAGATATGTGTTCAGACAATATCCTGGATGTTTCTGTGAGGCAGTTTTTGCAGGAGATTAACATTGAGGTCGGTGGACTTTGAGTGAAGCAGGTGACCGTCAAGGTGTGGGTGTGGGTGGGCCTCATCCAACCAGTTGAAGGCATGGATAGAACAGAAAAACCAGCCTCCCCTGAGCAAGAGGGAACTCTGCCAGCAGGTGCTGTGGGCTCCACCTGCAGACTGGACTCGCCAGCCTCCATGATCCCGTGAGCCGGTTCCCTAAGTCTCTCCCTCAGTGTATGCACATCCCACGGCTTCTGTTTCTCTGAAAAACTCTGACTACAGATTTGGTACCAAGGAGCACGGGTTCTGCTGTAACAAACACCCCAAAAGGCGGAAGTGTCCTTGGCACTGGGTGAGGGCTGGGGCTGAAACGTCTGAGGAGCCTGTTAGAAAAAGCCCGGAGGACTGTGAAGAGACTGTTGTGGGAATGTGGGCGTTAAAGGGACTTCTGGTGAGAACTCAGACACGAAAGAGGAACAGGTTATTGGAAAGCAACCTTGTTATAAAGTGGCAAAGCACTCGGCTGGTTGTGCTCTGGTGTTTTGTGAGCCATGAACTTGTGAGTAACAAACTTGTATACTTAGCAGAGGAGATTTCATTTTTTTTAATTGAGGTATAATTGACATACAACATTATAATAGTTTCAGGTGTACAACATAATAATTCAATATTTGTATATATTGTGAAATCATCACCTCAGCACTAGTTAACATCCATCACCACACATAGTTCCTTTTTTTTCACGTGATGAGAATTTTTAAGACCTACTCTCTTAGCAACTTTCAAATATGTCATACCTTGGAATGCATATTTTCAAATATGCATATATAGTATAATTAACTATAGTCAGCACGCTGTACACCACTTCCCCATGACATTTATTTTATAACTGGAAGTTTGTCCTTTTTGACCCCCTTCACCCATTTCACCCACATCTGGCAACCACCAATCTGTTCTCTGTAACTATGAGCTTGGTGTTTTGTTCCGTTTTGTTTTGTTTTTTAGATTCCACATGTAAGTGAGATCGTACGGTATTTGTCTTTCTCTGTCTGACTTACTGCCCTCGAGGTCTACAGAAGAGTTGATTTCTGAGCAAAGTGTTGAGGGAACAGGCTGGTTTCTCCTGGCTGCTAGAGTAAGATGCGAGAGGAGAGAGAGGACTTGCAGAAGGAATTGTTCAGCAAAAAGGAACCAGAACTTGAAGATTTGAAAAGGTCTCTGCCATCCCCAACAAAGACAGGG
The DNA here is from genome assembly GCF_949774975.1 of Lagenorhynchus albirostris. Lineage (NCBI taxonomy): Eukaryota > Metazoa > Chordata > Mammalia > Artiodactyla > Delphinidae > Lagenorhynchus > Lagenorhynchus albirostris. The sequence continues at coordinate 155,851,494 of NC_083095.1, read as the reverse complement.
ACACAGACAGGACTGAACCAGCAGCAACTCTGCCAGCTGGAACCAGAGGCACCAGAGACAGACAGAGTGAAGGAGGAGGATTCTACAGAGTGGAACAGCAGAGCTGTCAGGCGCCTCGGAGGTCAGCCATGCTGCCTCTCCCACCACGGCCCGGAAAGGCAGAAAGTGCCCCAGAAATGCAGAAAGCAGGAGCCTGCCAGGGCCAGCAAGCCAGTTCCCGGTTCCAGGAGGCAGGCCGTAAAGATATACAGAAATGCTCATTGGTCATCATCATCTTCATTGCTGGCCTCCTCCCTCCAATGCGCTCCGCCAGCGAGGAGCAAACGCGTGGGAAATCCCTGCTGTCACTCCAGACACGATGACAACCCTTCTGCACAGCAGTGAGGGAGTGTGGGCTGTGGGTAGATGCTTCCCGGCATTCACGAGTAGAGGGCTGTGAACGTCTGTATCGTATTTCCTGGACTGAGAAAGGAGGCCGCGTTTAAGTGGCACTAGATAGCCAACGTGCTCATGGTTAGATGCCAGTCGGCCCTTAGGGAGAGATCACATCCTGCTGGGACCACGCCAGCCTGTCCAGCGCCGTGATTTCTCTTAGCACTGACAGAACAAAGCCTCCAGGACTTTTGCTTTTCTGACAAACATCTACCTTACGGCCTCACATGTAATATACATGCTCCATGGAAATGTCTGCTAATCGCTGGCGTTTGAGCCCCCTTTTTTTTCTCCACCTTCACTTCTGGAGTAGCTGTAGTTGAGCTCCTCTCCCCACAAGGTGAGTTAACTGAACAACACTCGTTGGGAGGCGGCTGCGCTCACGGAAGAGGCGAGCCCGTGGCAGGGCTGCTAGGAGACCGTGACCGCGGAGGGGTTCCTGTCCCGTGGGCGCGGCGTGTTCAGAGCCCTTTCTGAAGAGGGCGCCGCTTACCGAGATGCTCAAGAGAGTCACAGCCATGACTGGGGTTCCTGGCGACCCACTTTAGGAACAGGCAGGGTGGCGCAGAGGTGTGGTAACAACACAGCAGTAACAGAAATCAGGATAGTTTGGTTCTCTTCAGTATGAATGATTCCATTGCCACTCTTTTCAGAATCCTTGCCATTTTGTATTTTGGGGGCAATATTTTCGACTGTCGTTTCTTCTAGTATGTCAACCCTGTGAATTAGTCTTGAACCACCCAAGGGTTCTCAATCCCTCCACCCCATTGTCACCATCATTTGGTTTGACAGATGAGTTACAGGTGAACCTGTGGAATTCCCCACCCTCCCCTTTGAGGGTCTGGATGGACCTGTGCATTCCCAGGCCGGATGGATAGATGGATGGATGGATGGATGCATGGACAGAATAGATAGCCTAAAATGAGGTTTAGTGATATTTGTGTGATTTTTTTAATCTATAATTTCAGTCCTTTCACTAGAGTTCAATCTCTCTCTTCCATTTCTCTTTCCCTGTCTTTGTACAAGCCATAGATAATCAAAAAGTTGGCTGTAATTCTAAAAATAACAAAGGTCCTGCCTGAGTTAAATACTGAGTTTGAGAACTTTGTGTTGTATGAGACTAGAACATCTAAGTGGTCAGTTATACGTAAACTCCATGATGTCATAGGTCCTTCGAGTTCCTTAAATAGCCACCTACCCACCCTTCCATCAAGTGTCTGGTGATTGTTTATTATGGTAGAACAAACCCACCAGAAAGACCCTTTCCAGCTCTAGAATTCTCTTATTTTGTGGACCCAACATGCTCTAGGCACTGAGGGTTCAACAAATCACAAAGCATGGACATAGCCCCTGGGTTTATAATCTGACTTACTTGGTGGTCACAACCCAGACTGCAATCAGACGGTGGTTAACATGACTGAATTCTGGGCATTTCTAATTGTAAACTCTCCCCCACACATTCTTACCTAAGTCACGGCTGCTCGCAAGAGAAATCAAATTAATCACCCAGCACGGTGTCTTGTGTTGCCGGCATTGCAGACAACAGCTGACATACACGTCAGTGGTTCTCAGCCATGGGGGTCCCCCCAGGGAACGTCTGGCAATGTCTGGAGATGGCTTTGGTCACCACACCTGCTACACCTTTCTCAGTGGTGACCTCATTTGTTGGCCCTGCCTCCCATGGTCACATCTCTCTCTGAACACAGTGGGGAAAGATTCCCTGCTTTTGAGGACTTGTGTGATTAGATTGGGCCCAGACAATTGAGAATAATCGTCCCATCCCAAGGTCCTGTAACCTCAGTCACACCTGCAAAGCCCTTTCCACAATGGCTCCCAGGATTAGGACATGGAAATCTTCAGGTGCCACCATTCTTCCTACCACAGTAGGTGTTGTTACTATCGAGAGGAAGTTGAGGTACAGAGAAGCAAACAGCTCACCTGAGGCTCGGCAGCCACTGAGTGGGGAGCAGCGTCTGAATCCAGCCCTTTGGCTGGGATCAGCCCGCCAGCGGAGAGATGAGCAGACCAAACGGAGAGCAGCCCCCAAGTCGCACCTGCACTGAGTGATTTCTGGGTGGAAACGTGAGTCAGAAGTTAAACAGTTGCTGGGGGCTGGGGGAGGAGGAGGAGCAGGGGCTGGGGATGCGCGAGTCTCCAGCCTCCTCTCTGCCCTACCCCCGCCCCCCCCCCACTCCCCCTGCTTCTGGCAGCAGCGGCCTGTGAGGCCACGTTGATTTTTTTTTTTTTTTTTTTTGGCTGCGTCTGGTCTTCCTTGCTGGGCGCGGGCTTTCTCTAGTTGCTGTGAGCGGGGGCTACTCTTCGTTGCGGTGAGCGGTCTTCTCACTGTGGTGGCTTCTCTTGTTGCGGAGCACAAGGCTCTAGGCGTGCCGGCTTCAGTAGTTGTGGCATGTTGGCTCAGTAGTTGTGGCTCGCAGACTCTAGAGCACAGGCTCAGTAGTTGTGGCGTACGGGCTTAGCTGCTCCATGGCATGTGGGATTTTCCTGGACCGAGGGATCGAACCGGTGTCCCCTGCATTGGCAGGTGGATTCTTAACCACTGCACCACCAGGGAAGTCCCCATGTTGCTTCTTTAACAGAATGTGCTCATGGTGGTGTCTGGGGCCAGGGGGAGACCTCCTGCACCTGTCCCGAAGACGCAGATTCTCCTGTGGACCCTCAGTGCTGCCCTAACCCATGACGGAGGTGCTGGGACCTCTGTCTCCCCCCACTCCCCCAACAAACACACTTAGCTTCCCATCTCCCCTTATGGCTTTGCCGTAAGTGAACCAACAGGAACGGTCAGGTACGCTTTGGCCAAGGCCTGAGCCTCCGTCTTCTGCTCTGGCCTCCACCCCTTACATCATGAAAAGGCCCAGTTCCTTCCCCTCCTGGAGCCCCTGCCCGGATGCTGGCACTGTTTTCCTTCTTTGTAGTCACCAGGGGTGTCCCCTCTAACTGCACTTCTGTTGGCAAGGAGAGCAGGTCCCAGGAGCGTGTAGGACGATCCACAGGGCAGGGGAACTGCCCTTTGCCATCCCTGTCCTGCCCACAGGCCCGTGCTAGCTTGGAGGGGTGGGCGAGGGACCCTCAGAAGGGGAAGCCCCCAAGCTCACTCAGACTCAGCCTTGTTCTGAGAGCCGCTAAAGAGCCCAGCGGGTTCCAAGTCTGACTCCGCAGCCGCAAGCCCTGGGTGGGGTCAGGGATTCGAGGTGCCTGCAGGACAAGGGGTTTGGAGGGTCTTGGGGGCGTGTCCTGCACCAAGTAGGCCCTCCAGGTGCAGGTTAGGGCTGACTCGCTGGAGAGCAGCCCTCCTGCTCTGTGTAGTGGACTCGCCAGCATCTCCAGACGGTGTATTCCCCAACAGTCCTGAGCTCTGGTTGGCTGGGGAGGTGGGACAAGAGGCAGAGGAAGGCCACTGGCTACAACAAGACGGATCTGTGTATTCCGTGGTCGGTAGGGCCGCCTCCCTCCCTCCCTCCCATCTTGCACCTAATTCCCCTCAGGGTCGCGTGACCATGAGTGCCCAGGAGCTGGCACACCACACGCACCAAGGTGCTCCGCAGGCAGTGCAGTTTCCTTAAATAACAATGCAAATACGTACACCTTGATATCGAAACTCCCTTTAATCAATCTAACTGTTACCATATTGTCTTGTTAGCAATTGTGTCATTTTCTGTTTATACCACCACTTTTCCCTCACCCTCTAAACTAAATCATCACTTCAGTTACTAGAGTTTCCAAATGTACTGCTTCCTGGACAATAGGAATTATTGTGTCTCCCTGGCAGCAGCCTGGAGAACGACCCCACAATGCGCTGTTAGTGTCAGCACGATGACACAGCAGCGGGGAAGGCCGTGGCTTCAGGGGCTAGAGGTCCTGAGGGCTCGTGTCCACTTCCACTTACGCAGCCTGATTCTGAGTCCACGCCCAGCTTGGGAGATGGGGCTGGGCCTGACAAGGGCAAAACCAAATGGTGTCTCTTGGGGGGTGCGGCTGTATCGGACCCTGCGGGGCGCTGTGGGGTGCTAGCATGTGCCCGGTGGGGGCCTGACCGCTGGGTTAGAGAAAGATAGGTAAGATACACAAGGCGCCCTTCGTAGTGGGGAGTTGACGGCGGGTGTCTGCTGTACGCACCGGGGAAGAAAAGCCTCTCTAGGACTTGCCTCATGTCGACGGCACCTCAGGTGCCCAGTGAACAGCGCTTCCTCCACGCCGCGAGCCTGGTGCAGGAGAGCGCAGCGCCGGCACCTGGAAGGTGAGAGGGAGGAATCAGAACCGAGCCGGGACTGAACGGTACGCCTGCGCGTACGGAGCATCTTCCGTGTGCCAGGAACCATGCACACGCTGTTCTAGCTCATGGTTGTGATGAGAGGCGGAAACTGATGCTCAGAGAGGCTAAGTAACTTACCCCAGGCCACACAGCCAGAATGCAAACCCTACGACCCCGACCCCCACCCTGCGCCTGGGCAGCACTCAGGGCCGAGAATCTGGGAACCAGCAGCAGCATCGCTGGTCGCTGGGTGTGCTCAGAACCGCTCTCTAGCGATGTGGACCTGGGCCTGACTCTCAGCTGGATCTCTCCGCTTATGTTTGCAGATCGCGTCTGGCGCAAGCGGCCCCACTGACGAGTCTGCCGGGTGGGCCGCTGGCACCGAGACGTCGAGCCTCCGGGCTCGCTTTGCGCGGGCTGCTAGGAGCACACACACCCGATAGGCGTCCGCGCGGATTTGGTGACGGAGATCAGGTCACACCGAGGAGGACCTCGTCTGCAATCGGAGGAGGTGAGGACCCACCCCCAGAAAGGGGTCGGGTGGGCACGCTGTCACGGTCCCTCCCTCCCTGCGTCCTGACGCAGAGGGGACGGTCAGCGTCCGCGTCGGCAGGATCACGCTCCCAGATGGGGGGGTTGGGATTG